>NC_051183.1:85343923-85597499 GCF_013339695.2 Rhipicephalus sanguineus | reverse complement strand
GAGGTGACGTTTCTAGGCTAACGTAAGTAGAAGGCGCCGTATGTAGTGTTTTATCTGCAAGGTTTTGAAGCACATCAGCTTTTTGGGTGTGTTTCGTCGATTGTCACATGCGCGTTTTTGGGTTTCCTTTTTGTAAAGATGCTTTTCCATTAAACTGCTGCTAGTCCCAGCGTGTGTGGTCGTCCTTGTCTTCTTGTGTACGTGTCTGTTGAAGGCTGGGTTTCTCGTTTTCAAGATTAGTGCGGTATAGTTGTACAAAACAGAGTTCAGGAGCACGTAGATTGGGGCAGGACATAAAAATTGTGTTTTGTCCAGTTGGACTGCGGTGGCAGCTGTGAAGATATGAACGCAGTATTGCCATAAGCCAACGCGGAAAAGCACGTTCTCGTGCTGCCTAATTAAAATTACCATGCACGTTCGTTTGTATGAAATATCAAAAAAAAACCATCGCAAGTCTTCCTTCAGTCCACGGCTGTTGCACTATTACTAAAAAGAAGCAACGTATGTTAAAGATGTAGACCAAAAAAGTATACTTCAGCTAATGCCTGCTGATGAACATTATATAGTGGGTAATAGACAAATGTTTATTCATTATTGTGGGTCAAGGCATAACATCTCTTAGGGCTGAGATGCAACTATGTGGTAAAGACGTTCCTCACCACTGAATACGTAGTTTCATTAAACGATGTTTCGTGCAATGTGTGTCGGTTTTTGTCATTGAGATATTGCCAGCTTTTCTTTTGTTTTTGTAACGCCCATACGTGGCGCAGCTGTTTTCCTCCACATTCCTTAATGGCACATTAACTAATTCTACTTTATATTGCAACATGGCCAGAAGGCTGATAATGCCGGCTCACTTGGAACCTCACATGGCATACAATTCCTGCCATTGTCATTGTTAGATGAGCTGCTAGGGACATCTTGTCATTTGATTGACAGGCGTGAGCAACGGCAGAGTTAAATATGTGATTCCTCAATAACGTTTTAGACTGGGGTGTGCATACTTCAGCTAATAGAAAGCCATCCGCTTCTTTAGGCGACTTAGAGGCTCACAGTTTCTTTTACCAGTGGCCTTTATTTACTTATTTTTTTGCTAACTTGATCACTCATATATTTATTATATATTTATTTATATCGCACTAAGGGAGTGCAATATAAACTGAACAAAGGACACTTCTACACAATCACAGAGAAACACAAATAAATTATTCGAATATATTTGCCGTATATGCAAGGAAAAATGTTAATTTACTGTTCAAGTAACCAGCAGCTTCTTACGCGAGCCTTAAAATTATCCCACCGGATTAGTGCGCACATTCGTCGCAATGATGGCCTGCATGATCAACTTCGCAATGAAAGGTGACAAAATACGCCTGGCAATATTTATAAGTAATCGCCTTTAAACGGATGTAAAATTTGCGGAAGCGCACACATACACTAGACAATTTTTCTAGTAAACATAATGATGCAGTTCTATGACGCTACAAATATTACTGATTCTGAAGTGATATTACTCTTCTGTCCACTTAAGGAAAGGATCCTCTTTTCTACTTTCGGGAGGGCTCGGGAGGCACAAGAACGCCGAAATTTTCTCCAGCTCTTCCAACAATTCCTGAAGGTGGTACGTATTTTCTAGTTATAATCGCTTCCAAGGTGAATCTAAAGGTCTATACAAAGGAATACTTCCAGTGACAAATTCTTAAATATTAATAACGCACGCCATACTATTAACTCGTACGAATGTCCGACAAAGTTAATTTATGGCTTTTAACTTGGGGACATACACATCAGTCTATGACGGTGAGTTGTATTGAACCAATCATAAATAGCACAAAAATGGCAAACTCCCTCAAGCGAAAATATTTAGATGACAAATAATACATATGATTATTCCAACAAAATGTTATCGGTGGCAGGATTATATATTAATCAGTTAGCGTTTAAGAGCTCGTTTCGTAGAAATTGCGGTGTCGGTGTTGGCGTCGGTAACGGCATCGTTGGTTGTGAGCGAAAATGCATCATCTTGTCCGTGACCGAAAAATCAAGAAAGATTTAAATAGAACAATAGAAATGCTGGCGCTTGAGTGAGTATCGAACCAAGGCCGTCTGCGTGGCAAGGAGATGTTGAACCACAGAGCCACGCT
Source organism: Rhipicephalus sanguineus (assembly GCF_013339695.2). Lineage (NCBI taxonomy): Eukaryota > Metazoa > Arthropoda > Arachnida > Ixodida > Ixodidae > Rhipicephalus > Rhipicephalus sanguineus. Next base: position 85,595,355 of record NC_051183.1, on the reverse strand, counting down.
CTTTCTTGAAGCTGCTTCGGATAAAAAGAACACTATATTAATTAATCGATAAGGATGCAAATAAATAACACAGAACATTGCTGATCCCTTCGTGATAGGAATCGGTATAACACGAAAGTGAAACGTGTCTTCACAGAAGTTGTGCTTATTGTCTAGTGATATGTGAAAGCTTGCACAATGTCTATTCGTGTTTGGTAACTATAGCGTCGTTTGACGTGGATGCACCCATGTTGACGCCTAGTGGTATGTCTCCATCGCGACGACTAACGCCCATGATCGTGACTATACCGTTGTGGTAGCTGAAGTTGTGAACATACTTTGGACACAGCGAATCGTGAATCGTAAAGATGCCATCAACAAGCTCATAATCAACACTGGTATCCGATATGCACTTCTTCAAAACGTTGTCAATTAAGAAGAGAGACCCCACGGTATCCACTTTCTAGCAATGAGTAACCGACGCCTGTGCTCAAGCATACACTCCCACACTGCGCTTCAGCAACACGGGAGGCACAGATTCTTATCTTGAGCCGCAAACGCGTGCGTCCCGCTGGCCTCTGTCTCGCTTCACCAAGGCATGACATTCGCCCGTAGAAATTTTGTTAGTCGGCGCTCTTGCAGTCGAAGCAGTCGGCGGCGGAGCGACGCCGGCGTGGCCAGTGTCCCTCGCTGGTATCGAGACGTTTTAACCATGACCTCAGAATCTCGGGGTAAGCGCTAGTAAGTGTCGAGTGTGACGCATTACTTCTTTTCACCTCTCAAAGACGGCGGCACCGCCCCGCTCCGCCCCGCCTACATACACCACAAAGAGATAGCGCCATGCGAGAGAAAATGTGTGAAAGATATATAAGGCTCGTTCGTGAAGCGTCTAGCATCTGCCAATATAGCTTATCGCGCTTGAGCGTCGGGCGCTTACCGTCGCGTCCTCAAGGTCGTGGGTTCGATTACCAGCGGCGGATCTTTTTATTGATTTTTCTTTCTCACCCGCTGGTGCCCATTTTATCAACGTCATGTTCGTCACGGAAGTGCTTGGTGGACGCCGGCATAAAACACATTCGTGTTGAAATCTTCGGGTTTGAGTGAGTCATGTCAATCATATAGTCATGTATATGTATACATGACTATATCTCAGGTCCACGGATTAATTGGAGTGTAAATCGTTCCTTGTGTGAATATCAGGGTCCGGGTGAATTTAGGTGTGGTGGATGTCACAAACGCTTTCATGATCGTGCTCTATGTCCAGAAGAAAATTGATTACTATATATGACCTTTGTGCGTGAGCTAGCAGTCTGTAATTTGTGCAATTTGTGTTTGATGCATGTTTGTGGCAATAGACAGAAATATTATTGGTGAGTTTTTCGATTGGCCTGTTCTCAAAAGTGTTTAGCAGTGTCATCGTGTCCTCCAGAATTCAGTTACCCGTGTTGATGTACAATCGTTCCAACCACAGTGAATAACCGATCCGCAATGTACCGTGCAGAAGCGGTGATTAAGTCTAGCATTGTTGGACGTATGGTGCCACTTCTAAGCCTAATATACACTACATGCTTTCTTCGTGTATGTGTATGTACTTGTACTGGCTGTGTTCGGTTGAAGCTATTCGTGCCAGAGAAAGTAGACGAAAAATGCACTGTGTTCCGCCATCTTCTGGCGTTAGAAACGCAAACAGGACATATCCAGGGGAACACGTAGGCTTCAAGCGATGAGAAATCGTTTAATGAGGAATGTAACTCGGGCTAACGTTTCAGAAACGGAATTTCCTTCGTCAAGTAAACAACTGCCTACTTACCGAGATGTATGTGTACGCTTTGGTCAACATATCCCCCTAAACGACAAAATATTAGCTGCAATTACTGGTCGCATATTCAGGGGGAAATATTAACAGTTTATTTTAGTGAGCATCTCCTCTCGGGGGCCTTAAATATTTCTCACAAGGGGTTCAGGTCCACCCCGAATCAACTTCGCTGGACTTTATAAATAAAGTTATTTCTTCTTCTTCTGTGACATCGGACGATCGCTGCGACGCCAGCCTGATCATTAGCGCTATGACAGTGAGAAAATGCCACGCAACGCCCAGAAATAATCGTCTCTAAACAGATATGACTGTTTTGGAATGCAGAGAAGTATGAGAATATTTCTTTCTGGTAAAGATAATTTTCAATGTGGGCTTTCAATGTGGGCACAAGACGGCCAAGATGGCATCCGTCTATTGCTAAATACCTGAAGGAGGTGCGTACTTTACACCTTCCATGGCTTTCATTGTGAATGCATATGATAGATGTAGGACGCTCTCCAGTCTTCAACACTTACAGTACTAAGCACTGCCCACCGAACGGAGAACACGTAGGTATTCCTCGGCAAAGGTACAGCGACGTTTGTGGCTTTTCACCCTTGTGGGTATGTAGAATAGCTGTATAACTCTTTTCCAATGTAGGACGGCATATAAAAACTCAATCACGCAAAACAGTTTAGATGGCAAGACATTAGATTAGCTTTTCTAATCCAGCTTTGTTTGCTTATAGCTTTAAGGTGCAACCAGCGAATAATTACGTTCTCGGTGCTTTTGGGCATTAAACAAGAACTATTCTGGTATAAACAGTTGCTTCCACTTGCAAAACGTATCTCGTCAAATGATTCAGTGCAAGACGTTGCGTGTGAATTAATTTGTCAGCATCATTTTTACTCATTCCATGAGCGTAGTGAACGCCTTACATTGTTATCTAAATATAAAAAGTAAGTATTTATTTAATTTGATTAAGCCCTGCATAGAGCTTACATGTCAAACGAGCTTCGCAATATATGGTGCATAACTTGGACACAGAGGCAATTTGGCGACTTGCTTGCGTATGAAACTGCTCGAAGGAGAAAAAAAATCGCAGGATTCCTTAGGCATTCATCCAAAACTACTCGAAGGCGAAAGCCATGTTTTTATTCCTATTTGATACATGCATCCCCCCTCCGCCCCTGAGAGATATTTCTGCACCTAACGTCTTTTCTCACTGCCTCCAGGATTGGATGCGCTTTCTGCACCTTACCTGCTCCAGCCCTGCCTCCGTGATTGGCCAACCTTTGACCAAGCGACAATGTCATGCGATTAGGGCATCATGTGACTTCACGTTGTGTGACGTCATAATGACGTCGTGATGGTGCCATATGACACCACAAATTGGGGCGATCTGTGACCTTACAGTTGCATAATATGGTGACGTCATCTCGTGATTATTTTTAGCAGCGCTCGTACGGACGACGCCTCCGACGGTCAATTTCCGCGTTTGATGAGGCTTTTAAAGCTCTCGGCCTAATTACAAGAGCTAGAGACTCCTCTATAGGCCTTCATGCTATAGACTTAAAGCCTTTTATATAAAAAAAGCTAACATACTGGCAGCGCCTGTGGCATTTAGAAAAGCACAACAAGCTACCTTTGATCCCGCTATACATAGAAAATCGGCCACTGATATTAGATGTGAAGCATCTTATAGCGGAGTTCAATCCGGTGGTGGTGGTGTACGGCGTGACCACCCTTACCGCGCATGCGCAAACCCTCTCCACTTCCCCTCCCCTCCCTCCCCCTCTCCACTTCCTTTCTCCTCTCCCATTTCCCGTCCCCCTCTTTGCTCCCCTTCTCCACATTTCCCTCCCCTTTCCCCTTCCCCTTTCCCTCTCCTCTTCCCATCTCCACTTTCCTTCTCCCCTATCCCCCTCACCATTCCCCGCTGAAACGCGGGCTCTACATGCCGAAACACTGCTTCGCACCGCCTCATGGTCCCCTTTAGCGGGAGATGGTGTGATTTGTTAAAACAACCTACATAAACTATAGCCGGCCTAGTTATAGTCACGCCTTTAGAAAATACAGATATATTTTGTCCGGAGGTGGTCCACTGATGTGCAATAAATGTTTGCGGCAAAAATCATTTTGACAGCGTAGCTGTTTAAGCCGCCGTTATTATGCAAATTTTGTGCAGAAATACAGGCGGGTACTGTGTCACAGAGATCGGGCAAGGCCATCTACCGAGTGCAGAAAATGCGAGGGAAAGCGACGACATTACAGGAAGAGAGTAGAGGGAAGTAGAGTGATGGAGGGTGGTAGGGTGGGACGTTAGAGCCGGATGTAGGATCGAGTAAAGCCTAGTGAAACGAGGAGTCCATAGGCAAGGAGCCGGGAAGGAGGAAGGGAGGCGAGCGTTAAGCAAAAACTCTCCTCGGCGAAGTTCAGAACAGGAAGGAAAGGAGTAGGAGAGGAGAAGTGGAGACGAGGAGGAGTAGATAACAAGAAATTGAATCAAATTTTGTTGGAGGCGAGATTCGAAACCGGGTACTCACGTCCAGAAGGCGTGCGTCTTGATCACTCGGCTGTCTAGCCACGGTAACATGCCCTGGCACTTGAATAAGGCGCTCGTCTATCCAGGTGCGGCTATCCAGGCAGGGTAGCATTTAGGGGAGTCACAAGATTGCGTTGACATGAGTGAGATGACGAGAAAAATATCGAGAGAAAAGAGAACGATACAAACAAATGAAAGCCGAAAGAAAGAGAAAGAGAGAGAAATAGAGAGAAGAAAAGAGACTGAAAGAAAGAGAAAGAGAGAGCTAGAAAGCATAGCTTAGCCATGTAGCGCAAAGTATAACACGAAAATCTGACGAGAAATGTGATGAGGTGGCGGGCAGTGGGTAAAGCATAGCATAACTATGTATGCTACAGTATATAGCATAACGAGAAAATGGAAAAAAGTAAGGGTGAGGGTTAGCGACAGAAGAAACGCAAGGCCACCAGCTCCGTAGTGCCTTTGCACCATTAGTGCGCAGCAGCTCCAATTTTTTTCATTGCGATCGTCTTGACATATTTCACAGCATCCTTCCATATCAAGTGACAGATATCCTCTGTCTAAATATGAAGCACTCATGCAGTTCTTGAAGTATGTATGTAGATTTCATTTCGCATACCGAGGCCGGGCATCCATAGACCCCCTTAGCAAAGGTTGCCGCTGCGATACTTGCTATGAAAGGCAGCATTTCCCACCACAACCTGAGGCTCAAAGACATTGACGATGCATTTTGCTATTTACACAATCTCACATTTTTGTATCATTATCAGTTGTCGTACATTCAACATCCACTGACGCTTCTACCGGTGATTGTCATAATTCTATGCTATATGTGTTTTACGCTTCCACGTAACCATTGAATGTAGTCGTTACATTTAGTCGTTCATCAGGAAAACAACATTATCATCCATCACACTTTTTTTCGCCACATCTGAGCCTCGCGTCATTAAAAATTACATATTGAATAACGGACCTATAATCATGTCAGGCGTTTATGGAAGCAATAAAAGATACCTCCAAGTGCTTGCGAAAAGTGGTTGTGGCAACTCTCACGTTGTCACGAACAAGATAAGTGAAAACACACAGAGGTACCGGCAAATACATTATTCATGTGAAAATATAACACCTATCGAACAGAACCAACCGTTGGCACGCTTTTCCGGCAAGAAATAATGCGAGGGAGATCTTGTTGGTGTATTATGTTTGTGGCCTACTTTTCCTTCTATCCACAATAGGAAGTGCTCGGCCAAGACCGGGTGGGAGGGAACAGCTCAGGCGAAATCCACATCTCCGAGGAAGTGGACCCCCGCCTTTTACTCATTTCTTCATCAAGGTACGTATACTGGGGTCGTTACCTAACTTGCAGAGTAAACCTGAAGAGGTGCCAGATGTATGTGTACTCAGTCACAAATCCTTGAAAGGTTAAACACTCTAAAAAGTAGCGAGAAGGTCGTGTTATGAGGCAGGGACACATTAGAGTCCTTTGATCTAACAGCGCAGCTGTTCAACGTCGACCCTTCTCCGTCCGGCGTCACGCAGGAGCAGAGCGAAGTGACGTGACCAGGAAAGGAGGCTACCACGCAGCATTAGTATCAGCTTGGTCGAGCTATCTGCTTATTCTCCAGCCAGCGACTACACCTTCGCGAAGTTACCCTTTTGTGATCTTTTCGTTAGTGCTATCTCCCTATGTTCGAGCATGCGAACAAGAATGTGCCACAAGCTAGTGCAGGCTTTTCCGCGTAGTTCATTCTGTATGAAAGATGAAATTTGCATACGTTCGGTGCAGCTCTTAAAATGAACTTTACGAGTGAGGAAGTAGGCCGCAGTACGAAACTGCTCAATGTGCCGCGAAATGCTTTCACACCAAGAACCAGTCGCAGTAGAATCCCTCTACTTTACGTGTTCTGTGCAGCAGCTTTTAACAGCAAAGCTCTTTAGCAAATCGCTCCTTGTGAGTCTATCCAGAAAACTATTACCATCTCAAAGGGATATGTGCAACAGAAATTGGCTAAGTCCCTCGACCCATCACTGATACACCAAAAAGGAAGAAGGCAATGCGCAGACTAACATATGGCTGCGAAGCAACGGCGGCGAACCGAAGACCCCGACTACGTACAGCGCGATAATACTAACGAAAGGGAAAGGCATGGTGAATGCTAGAAGACCCCGAAGGGATAGAAAGCCTACGCCAACGAAGACGTGCCCGTAGATCTGTGAGAGGCGCGAACCCTTATATTTAGCGCGAGTTTGTGTCTCTGGAGTTTGGATAACAATGTCGTGCCTGTGACTGTCTGTGAATAAACGCTGAGAATCAACGTAGAAGCAACCTGGAACCAACTGGCTGAAGTCTAGCAACAACTTTGAAGTAACCTAGAAACTGCGTCACTTAGCTTAGGCCCAGAAACAACCTAGAAGCTACCACATTATCATTCAGAATCGTCAAGTATCGCTGCTTCAAGCCTGGCCCCGCTTAGTGCAAGCTTCGTCATTTATTTTTACCCGGTATTTTCTTCTGCCTGACCAGGCCATACCTGATCCTTACCTTAAAACTTGCACCATGTTGCGTATTGCAGCAAACGGCCCCCCTGCAGCCACCTCGTGGAGACCATGACGTATGCGACAGGCCTATGTCATCAGCGCCATCAATTTGTCCACACCCGTCGAATGAAGCCGTATGCAACCAAACAGTTTATCTTCACTTGAAGATGCCAGAATGTCTCTTGGTCCTGTAGAGAACAACTATATTGAAGAGTGACTTGCGCATCAGGAACATAGCAAACAGAATGAGCTCGTAGTTCTCGAGCTTGGTCGAGTGCACTTGACTGGTGCTTGTTCTGCCACCGCCCTTGCTGATAATTCTATTAGCAATATGTTGCACAAGCTCACGCCAAGGTTGGACCACAGAGTGAGATGGTGAATAATCGTTTATTCTGAGCACTAGGAACTACAAAAATTGCCCATTTGCTACACTTTCAAACTCCACTTTCAGACTACTGCGTAGTTCAGCGTTGTCCAACATAAGGTATCGCTCAAAAGCCCAGGTGAGGCTACCTGTCTGTCCATGCGTTTGTGCTTTTGTCATGCTGTTTCGGCTTATTTAATGATGCAGTTCTACGCTTATGTGTTCTAATTTCAATTAAGAAGTTCGATGTATGAATAACCATATTCCAGGAAACCCTCCTGGTCCACCTCACCCTGGTCCCGCACCCCATGGACCAAACCGCCCTCGCAGTACGTATATCACTTAAATTGGATGCTGATTAACGGCCACATTAAATAGAATGTTGAATTAGTGTTAAAATATTCCGCAGACCGTTATGTAAAACATGAGAAGCAAACCTCCGTAGAGAAGCCCTCCTGATTCACGTAGCGTTATTTTCAGCATCCGGAAGGCACGCACCCTCAGAAGTCAGCTGAACCATGTATTGTGTTTACCTGGAAAGGCAATCACTGAGGTATTCGAGAATTCAAGATATAGAAAATACAGAAAGATGCCAGTCGTACAGGCTTACACTCCCTCTTTAGGTCAAAGAATAACACCTGATTGAAATTATCCGGGGCCCTCCACTATGAGGTGGCTGATAGAATGAGTCACGTCGGCGAACACCACCAAACAAGTTCTAACCGAACCACATCCAGAGACACATACCACTGGGCTGCCGTTGATCACTTGAGGTCTCCCACAGGCATTCACTTATCTCTTCATGTTTTTGCGCTTAATTATCACAGTTTCAAACGCAACATTGAGCACTACTTATTTCCTTTTCTTCTAGAGAGATTCGAAAGCAGGCAAAAAATTCACAATTTACGCAATTTTTTTCACTTATGCAAATCATTAAGAATATTATGTGCAATTTCTCCCTTCCTCAGATTTTTTTTCCGTTTTCCAAAAACTCTCACAAGTCAAGACGCATCTTTAGGCTAGTTCTTTTATACTTGCAGTAAAACAGAGCTATAAAACACAAGAGCTATAAAACAAAAATGAATGCCGCACAAGTTACTACGAAGCCACCTATCTTCACTGATCCCATGTAGTAGCCATATTCAGGCTTCTATGCTTTCCAACGGCAAGGAATGTTTATGGCGCACTTTATACATGGTCACTTCTGTCTTGCACTTCAAGAGTTCAAGGCCGAATTATTATCTTACAGGACCTCGGCTTATGGAGATATACCAGCTTATATTCGGCAGGCCAGGTACGTAGCTTGCATTCGCTCAGTTTTAGGTAATGGAAGCTGTAGGGACAACGAACCGACTGACACCTGCAATCATCTGATCTAACGCTACTTTTTAGACGAAAACTTTTATAACTCACAAGTTTAAGTGGCGGTGCCACAGGTGAAAAACATGGCCCCAGCGAATGCATGACTGGTTTTGTTGGCTGTAGGAGCTAAAGTATTGCACTTAGCACGTGGTAATAGGTCCTATTTCCAGAGAGGAGACCATTAGGAAGGATCAATGTGCAATGCGAAGGAAAGAAATAAATAAAAAAGCACGTTTGGCATGCACATGCCAAGCGTCACTTGCCCCCATTTGCCCGATAGGAGTACTGTTGCGATCTTTTTTTTTTTTTTTGCATTGCGTGCTCACGAGTACTTGCGCGTTCCGTCCGCTTCGCCGTCATCTTACCTCTTTGTCTTACGCGCTGCATGGCCTTTTCTGCCATGTCTGTCCCGCGCCTGACTCAACAATACCTTCATTCTAAGCTGTGGCAATCTATTTAATCAGTTGACACGATGATATCGTATCAATACGAAGTGTAATTAAGTGTGGCACGACGCAAGCTGTGTCATCAGTGAACTTAAAGGGGCCCTGTAGTACGCTTTCAGCATTTTCAGAAAGCGCTGCCCATCGGTTGTCGGCACTTCTGAATACGCTCGAGCCAAGCGTCAAAGCTCAACCCGCGGCCAGGAATTGACAGTTAATTCTCAAACTAAGCTAGAATTCCCTCTTTTCTCTGCAAGTTACGCTCGCTACAATACAAGCCTAAAAAGATACCCACTACGCCATAAATCAATTTTTGTGAAGTTGGGAAGCACCTACTAAGCCATTATTCGTCACCTGCGGAGAAGCGCACCGCCGCACCTGTAAGGAATTGCACTTTGTTGACGCGGCAGTGACGATGAAGAATGGCTCAGCCCTTTGTAATGGGTTGGAATCAAACGTTGTGTAATTTAGTGGGTGACGCCCGGTTGCTATTTCCCTCTCCCTAGTATAACAATTCCCTCTTGAGACCCCTTTCTCTGCAACCAATACAATGCACTTGCGAGGATCTCTTCAACAGAATTGACTACGCCATAAACCCAAAGTCAAGTGCCATTGCCTGATTTCAACATTGTGAGCTGCGTAGTTAGTGCGGCTGGCGCGGGATGCCAGTACGCACGTGCTGACGACGATGAAGAATTATGGCAGAGTCCTTTGTAATGGGTTGGAAGCATTCAACGATCACATTGCGCTGAATTGAGTAAGCCGCGCGTTTGAAGAAGGAAAAAAGATTTGATAGTGCTCAAAGTCGTGACGCACGCTGACGATAGGACGCGTATCCTTGCCAATTTGTCATCCCCAACCGTGCGTAGCTTTCAGCACGCCGAACTGTACGAGAGCGGATAGTATATTCACTTAATAAGCGGATAGTGTATTTTGTGACAAGTAAACTGTTAGTATTTAGTTAGTGAACATGACGACCTTTCTTTCTAAGAGTGAAGACCAAGTCGAAACGTTTATACTGAAAAGAGAGGCACTGATTTCGCTTCTGCGCGGCTGTCATAAATGAGTCACTAGAATCATTCATGCTTTCACGCTTTATGATCAAGCCTGTCTAAAGGCTTTGTGCTGCGGTAATAAACATGTGGGCCACTCTCTCTGTCGAAATTAGGGATGATGCCCATCTCGCGCCACAAGTGACCTCTGCTGTTCTCGACGTGTGAAAGCACTTTAGCAAGGTGCCGATAAAACATCGTAAATTGGGCATCTTCGCCAACGTATGGCTTAATAATGCTAAAGCGTACGTTTTCTGGCTGCTGAAACGCACAGGTAAATGCCGAGGTCATTCAGGAACAGTTTATCTGCGACGCCGCAAACATGTGATAGCGGGAAGTAAATAAACGGCTCGGAAAATGAGTGAGATATTTTTCTACAAATGTTACTCACGCGTTATGTGACTAACAGCGCAAAAACAGACGAGGGACAAGGAAGAAACACAGACGAGCGCTGATCTGTGTTTCTTCCTTGTCCCTTCTCTAAAAGGACTGAGCGTTGGGCGAGTTGGTACTCCATTACTACGAAGTCTGCGCTTGTGCGTGTGTCTGCGCTTGTACGTGTGTCTTTATTGTCCCTGTTTATTTTGCGCAGTTTTTCGTAGTAATTGTCCCTCCTCCTTTTTTGCGCTGGTAGTCACATAATGGATGACCAACATGCCCAAAGAATGGCCGTCTTAAGTTATTTAGGCATAGTGTGCGTCGAATGGCGAATGTGGTTAGAATAAACGATGCACGTAATGCAAGGGAATCAGGCAGTAAGAAAGCTCATTCATACCAGCGCGCCTATTGATTGTGGCATTTAGTTACGGATTAAGCTGGTCTGTCGCTGCATACAGATTCTTTGTTTGGTGTGCAAGGCGAGTTTTGGCAAAGCAACCTAAACCATGTTTCCGTGGTGTCTCGCTTGCTCCGAATTAGCGAATAATGGAGGGGTAAGTTGTAGGCTGTAGGCTGCAAACTGTGTCCGCTTTAGCCCTTCAGAGAGCGGAAGCAGCCCACCCCACACACGCTTGACGCAAATAATATCTGATACATTTTTCCTGAAGGTAAGCCACCGGAACAAATTTCTGCTGCAGCAAAATAATTAAAGCTGTGAAATTTCGCACAATGCAAGCTGAAAACAACCATGAATGTAACTGAAGTGAGCACACACAGCAAGGGCTATTTTGGTCCATTATATGTCATGAACAAAGCAAATGAGGACATATGATATTGAAACCATGTTTTAACTCTCATAAATGCTATTCGATAAGAAAATGTTTGCCGAAATTGAGAATGGAGTTATTTTATTTTATTTTCGGACTTTTTGAAAAAAACTTGTTTCTTTTACTATCTTTTTCTTCATCTAAGTTATTTGTAGGAAAATGTTCTTTCGCAGAAATGATGCAAAGTTCTTTCTCTATATTTGACAATGTTTTGAATTTTCTGTGCGAAATAGGAAACGCACCAAGGCGCATCAAGGTTAGAAAACATGTTCGATTTGGGGCGAGTGTCCCATTTTTTCACAATTTCTCCCTTTTGAGTACACCGTAAAGAAAGCATTGATACAAATCACAGTAATGCCTATTAAAACGGTCCGAAAAAAGATTCTACAGAACGTTGCGGAGAGCAAAAACTAGACGCTCGCGCCGCCACCTTCAAATATTTTTTGGAGAGCTGGGAGCGTTTCTTGTCAATAAAATGTTTGGTTCCATGGACTTTGAATGTGCCCCCACAGCATATAAAAAAACCACACAAAACAAAAAAATTAAGGTAGCTTCGCACTAGGGGGGCCAAGCCTGAAGGAAGTGCCGAGCTGGGCAGCCTTCTTTCTTTCTCTTCGGTTTGTTGTTTATTTCCTCCTCTCTTTCTTTTTGTTTTTCCACTTCTTTTTCTGTCTTTATTTCCATGTATTTATTCCTCTCTCTTTATGTATTCCTTTCTCTATCTCTCTCTTTCTATTTTTCTTGCAATTTTTTCTGGTTCTTTCTCTATCTTTCTTTCTCTCGCTTGCTTCCTCTTCTTTTTAAATTTTTACACGTGGTTTTGCCTGCGTTACGCCAAGCGACGACAGCATACGACAGACCGGGCCCCTAAATTGCCCCGCACTTGTCATCGTCAAGGCACTCGACGAAGAAGAGAAAAAATCACAGCATATCCACGGAGTGAATGATGATGAGTGGGGGAAGCTGCGGAGGTTCATCGGTAAACCGTGAATCTTCCGTGAATTCTGCCCAGTACATCATCACCGACGTGAGATCGGGCGCGTTTATACTAATGGTTCGATGAGAGTTATGACTACTTGCAGCTCACTTTAATTTTACATGTACGCTGTGAATTTTCATTGTTCAGAAAACCATTGCTTTAGAAAATATCTGCCGTCTTTCGTTAAGCAGCTGGCGTCTTTTCGTTTTGCTTTAGAAACATCTGGCGTCTTTTCGTTTTGCTTTTAGAAAACATCTGGCGACTTTCGTTGGTTTATTTCATCAATCAACGGCGTTTTGAACAAAATTTTTATTGTTTAATCACGCACAGGAGAAATCTCACCAGGCACTACCTTGGAGCTAAACAATGGCTGCTAATGGGAATGAGAGACAGAAGAAGTCGGCTTTTAGCTAACACTTACACTTCTACTTCTACTAACGTTTCCTACTGGAACATGCCAATGGCTGCTAATGGAGAATGAGCGACAGAAGAATTCGGCTTTTAGTTAACGCGCACGCTGCAAATTTTTTATTGTTCAACAACGCACAGGAGAAATCTCCCACCGGCACCACCTTGGAGGTCAAGATATGGTACTAGCGTTAAGACTGGTTACGCACTACGACGGGGACGAACGGGTGCCGCTTTAAAGAGCTTCGCCCCTAAAAATGCATCCTCGGTGCGAGCGCGTGATCAACATGCTACACATGGCTATGCTATTCGTGGTTTTGCCTGCGCCACGCCAAGCTATGACATTATATGATAAGAGCCTACGACAGAAGTCGACAGCGCGGGCCCCTCAGGTGTTTTGTACTTAAAATGTCGACCGGACATACATATTTGATCTCTCGTGGAATCACCCTAACGAGAGTCAATGTGGGAGAGTCACATGCGTAGAAAGGAATTGCCAAGGGACACCTTTTTTTCTTAGAGCGTAGGTTCCCTTACGATGAGTTATACGAGAGTACGGGAAACTTCGAAGTACTGCGATATCTCCCAATAGGCACAGCTTCGACTTTTATGGCGGATATGCCTATGCGAGTGGGTACATTGTTTTAAAAAGCACTTTGCACTCACTTTCATAGAACATCCTTAGCGTGATTACTTCTCACTCCCGCTGAAATTTCTGTCTACCAACTGAGCAACACAGCTTACCGTCACATAATACATACCTTTAGCGTCATTTTGTAACGTTTCGCCCAATGGAAAAAACTACGCCATGGTCACGTTCCCGCCGCATGCATCGCATAATATCGATTCCCACGGTACGTGGCATCTCCGGAATTTTTTTAAAGAGAACTTCCGAAAGATGCTGAACTTCATCTTTCAGAAATTTGATTGACTCCTTACATTTTTCAGAACATTTTTGGATGATTTGCAGAAGTCAGAGTTCTACAAAAACATGACATTTCAAGCTTTTTTCTACCCACTATTTAAAGTGCGTGAGGGTGTGGTCTTTGAAAAAAAATGCCATACCTATTCAGCCAAGCAAATCATTCTAGCTAGTTATATGCGCTTTAGAAGATTCTAAATGATCATTTTTGTTCAGTACCCTATTGAAAAATCTCGTCCATAAGATAAATACGCGGCAAGTACATATGCGATTATTGGATACGCAGCACGTATAACTTTTCCTCAGATGCGGGCCTCGTACCCCCTAGTATGCAGGTGCGGGCCTTGTAGTAATTCTGACCCAAATGACGCCCTCTATTCATTCTGCAACGCAATGGTACCCACGGACACGAACACACTTCGTCAAAATGATGAAATCTTTTACTGTGTTGACTATGGCAGTTTTGTTAATGGTTTTTTCCTTAATTACAGATCACTAAGGACAACAGCACTCCATTCCGCCACTAATAGAGATCGCCGAACTCCCTTTCCAAACGCTTCGTTCAACATCCTAAGACCTACGAGAGATCATTCGACACGCACCGCATGCGCCTTGACATCAAGACGAGGAAGTCAAACGGAATTCACAGGTGCCCGCGTGAGGGAATTAATCACGCTTGGGCTGCTAAAACCCATATAAACCACTCTTATCATCAGTAAAAATGCATTCAATAAATCAAAATTAATTAAGCGATGCTACTCTTTCTCTCAGTTTTGGGAGGCATGTTGTCCTGCTTCCAGACCCTAATCAACTGCACCAATGTTTATAGGTGCAGCACTTAAAAAAAGGACACGGTTCTTGCTCAAAGTAAAGGCAGCATCAACATGAAATAGAAATTACATTTGGTGGAAACAAGATGGCCTCGAAGCCAGCAGTCCTTCAGTCAAGTACGGATTCAAGTTGCCTACCTAATATGGCTAAAATAAATGGTAGTTTACTGCGCTGGTGAGTAAACAATACAAAGGACCAAAATTTGCTGCACACTTGGACGATGTAGACAGTCCGCTGAGAGGTTTCGCGAAACTGCTGTAATAAAGAAGTTACAGGGGATTAAACAACGTTTTGGAGGCCGCTACCGCTGAGTACGTTTTTTCGCTCGGTCTCCCTATATTACAGAAGGATAACGAACTCATGGCAGCAGCTGTTGAATGGTGGCCAAGACGCATACCTTAGTTATTTTCCTATATAACAATATGCTTGCACGAGTGCACTGTTAATTTGCGCGAACCAGGTAGTGGTATTCAAGGGGCTTGGAAAATTTTTCTTTCGATACATCAAGAAATTTCATAGGCAGTTGATTTTTATTCAGGTTGGGGTGTTTTGAGCGAAGCTTTTCATAAAACCATGTGTGAGTAAGCACAATTGAAAAGGACAAAAAACACGTTTGGTGAAAGCACCAAAAAATGCTCCATTGATGACCAGGGGATCCTTGTGAAGTGTTACACGAAGAGTTCGTCTGCACAGGCATTGGACCAGTCACCAAGTATGATGAAATTTTCCAACATTTCGGAACCGCATGCAGATTTCTTGCTGTGTTCACGACGACCTCGAGACCAGCTCAGTGAACAAGGAAGCTGTATGCGTTTCAAAACGTCACATAATTTTATCAGACTTGGTGAGTGGCCTTGTTTTCATCACACCAAGGGATCATGTATCGACAGGAGAGTAAGGAGGCGTTGAGCAGGCGATGTGGTACAAGTGAACATAAATTCAAGAGCTTTCACCTTGCTATTCGTTAACAAGTCTTGCAACTTCCACAGTGTTGAAAGAAAGTACTGAGATAGAGTAAAAGTCGGCAGACTCATGCGCAGTGGCACAAAATGCTCTTAAAGTTTTACTTATAGACTACATCACCATTTACGCCTTTATTTTATAGTTAAAGAGGTACCACCTAGACATTTCACCTATACCTGGGTACACTTGCAACCTTCACTGAGACCCAGATTCGCTCAAATATATGCATTCCAAGAAATAATCCCCCGTGTTCACAGACAAATTATCCACTTTGTTGGTTCACCTTCGAAAAAATTAATCAATGCACAGGGTGATGTCAGAACTGTAGACTCATATGGTGCTATTTGACACACAAATGGTACTGGGAAAGTTTAGCATCATTCAAGGGTCAATTTCAGTATCACTGCAGCATTTATAACAGAGTAACAAACGTTCTGGGTTTGCTAAAGCTTCAACCAGAACCCAAACGCGCTTTTTCACGCTGCGAAAGAGCAGTATTAAACAAAAAATGCAGCGAACACTACCTACTGCCAGCAGTGGTCGTTTGAAAATTTACTCAATACTTGTTACTCCTAAATTAGAATGAACGTAAGAATGACGTCAAAAAGCTTTTTATACATTATTAGTGACCGGGTTTCAAATTGTCTGCCTGGAAGTTCGCCCACTGATAAGCAATGGCCATCATATTATTAAGGCGAAAGTCTTAAACGCCTCAACAAACGCGAAAATTGACCGCCCTATCGCGTCGTCGTCTCCCGTCGGCGGTGTTCACACGAGTGATAAAAAAAAAAGATTACCACGTGAAGACGTTACCATATGACGTCAGCGATCGCCAAAACTACTGATGCCATTCTGATGTCATCGTGACATCAGAGTGACGTTATCGTGACGTCACAGCAACGTCACATGATGACGTATTCACATGACATCGTAGCTTAGTCAAAGGTGGGGTGAACATGGAGGCAGTGCAAAAACAGCTCAGGTGCATCCAATCCTGAAGCAGTGACAAACCATTTTAGGTGCAGGAAGCTTTCACACGGTGGCGGGGCAGGATCTGGGGTCTAACGTCCCAAAACCACGCTGTAGTTATGAGAGACGCCGTAGTGGAGGGCTCCGGAAATTTCGACCACCTGGGGTTCGTAAACGTGCACCTAAATCTAAGTACACGGGTCTCAAACATTTTCGCTTCCATCGAAAATGCAGCCGCCGCGGCCGGGATTCAATCCCGCGACCTTCGGGTGAGCAGTCAAGCGCCATAACCACTAGACCACCGTGGCGGGGCGCGGGGCAGGATTAATACATCGACTGAGAAGAAAAACAAGATGGCGTTCGCCTTCCAGTCGTCTCAAGTGAGTGTATTAGGGACTCTGTGAGGTTTTATTATCATGACCCTTCGCAAATACTGGATTATGTTGTAGTGCGTACTAGTAGAACTCGTTGTTGGGCTAGTTGGTGCATTGCATCAAGGAATTATACCAGCCGAAAAGAGATGAACACAGGAAACGGTTTTCCTGTCCCCTTCACCGTTTCCTGTGTTCGTCTGTTTTCGGCTGGTAATTCGTTGATGTAGTGCGTACATTTGTCATCAAACCACACGGTTACGATCGACACTGATCAATAATGAATTTTGGAACGGCTACCTTCCTCTTGGTTATCCTTTGTATAAGGAGTGCCGTTGCTACTGCAGCACAATAATGAGAACCAGCGTACGCAAGAGGACGACAGAAACTGATCTCGATTGGGCAATGTCAGAGTAGACCTTTAACCGATGAGGTTGTGTTATGTCCTTGGCCTGACGTCGGCAGCACAGGTGTGGTTATAGAAGCAGTCGTACCTTCCTTACAAGCAACTGTACTGTATGTAGGTACTTCTTTAGATTTGCCCCAGCGTAACGGAACTATTTGTCTCATCTCCCTACCTTAGCATCGTCATTCATCACTTCTTCACTCCCCTGTCCCCCTTCCCCCGTGTAGCATGCCAGAGCAAACTGTAGCTCAGGCCGACCTCTCCGCCTTTCTTTTAATAAACTCTATCGGGCTCTCTCTCTCTGTCTGTAATGAGCACAAAAGCAAGGTCAAAAAGGGAGCCAGAAAAAATTCTGCAACCTCTTGGTGAAATGCATCATGACATGAATTCTGCGGTAACATGCTACTGGCATTTAGGCATAGTCCTCAACACATGGAGTCGATACATAGTTGAAAAAATGATCATGTACTGGATAAAATACGTGCAAAAAAGGCCGGTTTCACTATACGCACGAGCAGAAAAATACAATCACGTTCAATTATTTTTGGTCGATAACTCCTAAGGAGCCTTGTACCGCCTGTACCTCTGAACAACCTGTAGAGTTTCTACTTAGACCACAGCCTTCCCTGCAAGGTAAAGGAGTCAATTCCCTTTCCCCCACTTCTCTTTCTTGTTGATCTCAAGGTGCAGCAGATACCACAGAGACCGCTTCTTTGATAACACTATGAATTCGCAGGCCAGGCCACAGTGCAGTTAGCAATCGCACCAAGAAAGGTCTAACGTGAGGACATGCGTAACAGCAGTGTATTTGCGTACGAAGATCCTCTGGTCCTATTAACAGTATTTTGAATCAATTTCAGCATATTTCCGTATGCCCGGTAGTTTATTTCTCTCTGCTTGTGGTGCGCGGTGACCATTTGCATACAGGCGACATAATTAAACATGGGCACGGCGTCAAAGTCAAAACCGTTAAATCAGCGTATGACCAACTGAAAATCATTTACCACGAAGTCCCACAAACTCCGCCAATAAAAATAATAAATGTTATCTTTTGACCGCTGTAAGCTCCCTCATATATGAAGCCAAACATTGGAAGTGTTCATAAGTTTCCCTCCACTTGTGCCCGTCTCTAACATTTTTCTGTCAGGGACTTTGTGGGAAAATAAACCAAGACTGGCCGCTGTAAAGCTACAATTGTAAGGGAGATCGCGGGACCCCGGGGGTTTATTTTTAAGTGTAGGGTATTCGCTGCTCTGCTGGCAGATCAATGGATCGCACACGTGTTTATTTATTTATTTATGTATTTATTTATTTATTTGTTGGAGCACGCCGATACGCGCCGTGATCCTCGAGCACATGCGTAGTACGTTGACCGAGGCTAATTTAACTGTCGATTCAGCTACACTGAATACCTAGCAAGTTTCAAAATAGGGTGCCCAAATTTTACTTTTGTTCCTTCTGTGCATGCGTCATTCATATTTGTTTTTGAAAATAGCGTACGCAGCCAAGGTACCCAATGAACACGAAGGCTGCGTACGTTCTCGTAGCAACTTATTTGGGCGATGGCAGAGGGAATGCTGCAGCATTCAAATGCATGCTCAGGCAGGGAACAAAATCACCTGTTTTGTCGCATCCGCGCACAAGTTGATGCGAGCTATGTTATTTGAACGTAGCGGCCATTCTGCATTCAGTGCCAGGACAACTAACGAACGGTAACTTACCTAGCAGACGACGAAAAACAACGACTGTTGTTCTAAACTTACTTGGATACCATGATATCAACACGTAGACACGTTTCTAAAGTGACATCGCAATTTTTAGGGGCGAAGCTCCTTAAGTCGCGGGCCGTGCGTCCGCGATTTGTGTAGTAGACACCTCTCGTTTAGTTCGTGGAGTGTCCGCTATATGGCGGTATTGTATATGATGAAAACACGGCTCAAGGCCGGCTAGATAACTGAGGACGACGAAGTGAGAATCTCGAGCAGCAACCACGATTTCTCTGAGGAAGACGACGCTCGGGTCTTCGGTTCTTCGGACTTCAACGCCTGATGCTCACCACCCCTTCACGAAGCGGTTCTGCCAGTCCGATACCGCAACCCGTTCCTGCAGTGGATACTCCTGTCCACCGCTACAGTCGCCGACTGCGAGGCCTTAGTCCTGAGGCCATCCGTCTGGAACTTCTCCAGCGAAGCCCTACATCAGGAGGAATGGCCACCGCCGGCGCTTCACAGGTGACTGTTGAGCAGCCGATGCGAGATGCGAGGTGTTATAAAACTATACTTGTAGTATGATGAAATATGATGAAAAGATGTGATGCTATGAAAATATGAATGATGTCATATATGGCACCTGCCACTGGACGCCTGCGAGCATAAAGGGCACTCGCTCTTGGTGCGCACTCAGAGTCGTCGGATGGATAAGGCTGCTGGACGAGGTCCAGCAGTGATAATGAAGGGACCCCAGAAACAACAATAACAGTTTGATGTTTAACATTTCTGACGTCTTTACTTTAGTGGGGCGAATTACTGTATCCACGGTTTACCGATGATGTCCTCCGGAGCTTCGTCCCACTCATCACCATTGACCCCGTGGATATGCTGTTAGTTTTATATGAATTAGAAGCGTACACTAAAATATACATTCGCGAGCGCCGCGTTTACTTTAGTCGCATGCTGTAAACGCAACGCTTCTCGTCCCGATCGCCTCACTTTTCTGTCTCTACCTACCTTTGTGGTTAATTTTGGTTAGGCTGCTGAATCGCAGTCTTGTAGTCACTCTTCAATAATTCACTTACGAAGACTCAAATAGAGCGGAGGTGCCAACTGTGTTTGGTGAATGCGGACTCACCCTTCATTGCTCCCACATAGGACGCCGCCGACCGCCTCGGCGGCAGAGGCTTCGACTTATGTCTTACCTACGACGCTGCCAAGAAAGAGGCCAGCGCAGCGTATTCAAGCGCTGATACTGATTAAATTGCCCAACCACAATTTGTTCATGCGCCAAGAGCCGGCAGTTCTGAAGCGAGCAACACGAAATTACTCGTCGCTTATGAGCAGTCGATATTTCTGGCTGCGGTCAGCGAAAGTGTGTGGCTGAATATGTGAGGATAGCGACTGTGTCGGCGAAGGAGGAAAGGCCTGTTCGAGTAAGCCTGTGCCGTATTTTATTCATGAAAGTAACTAGCGATGCGTGCAGACGTAACAAAAGCAGTTGCTGAAGTCACTACCAGCGCATTAACAAAGTGCAGCCAATTAGTCACTCTTGTCATTCTAACCCGGGTGCGGAATGGTTTGGACTTCTGGGCGCTTGTGTTTGTTTACCGAACTTTCGAGGATTCCTGGGACTCTGTGAAATTATGTACATTTTGTGCATGTGTTCATATGAGTGTTGTTATAAAGCGCTGAATTCTACTGGTATAGATGACAGGATTGATGGCATTATTCCAATACATTAAAGAAAAAAAAGAATTGGTACTGCTAGGTCCGCTCTGGGTCAGACAAGGCACCGACTCGAGGGAGGCAATCAGAGCCTTCGAGTCGGGCAACCTCGCTCGAGAGGCGGCCTCCATTCTAGAGAAGAGGGCTTGTCCCGGCTCTCATGTTATCACTTGGTTCCCTGCACACATGGGGAAGAACGTTCTCGAGGGCTTCCCAAACCTCAACGAGCTGGCCCACGATCGTGCGCGAGAACTCACGCGCCGCGACGGTCTGGAGGCTCCGGAGGGGCAGGACGGAACTCAGCAGAATGATCCACTTCTGACATTTAATGAGGTCACTAAGCATTACCAACTTGGCAGGAGAGTCTATCCTCTTCCTCACCCGAAGCTCAGCAGAGCCCAGTCAGCTACTCTGAGAAGGTTGCAGACGGGGTCTTTCCCGTCGCGCGGCATTTTCAGTAAGATGTACTCAGATATTGGCCCTAGTTGCCCCGACTGCAGTGAAAACTTTTGCTCCATTACTCACATGCTCTGGCGATGTCCCGCGTTGCCTAAAACCCTTCGCTTCAGCGAAGCCGAATGGAATGAGGCCATCAGAAGCACGGCACTCCGAAAGCAAACCCAGGCTATCCAGAGGGCCCAGGAAAGGGCGGAGCGTCACGGCGTTCTGTCCCCTACCTGCGCGCGGCCAGCGGTTACAACGGCCTCCCGTTAGGGGGTCGTAACTCCTAAGGATCCAATAAAGTTAGTTGTCGTTCTGTCTGTCTGTCTGTCTGTCTGTCTGTCTGTCTGTCTGTCTGTCTGTCTGTCTGTCTGTCTGTCTGTCTGTCTGTCTGTCTGTCTGTCTGTCTGTATGCACTGCTAGGTCATTCGAACCGCGTATGGTAAAAGTTCATCATTTCGTTTTTCTTTTTAGTCTTATTTTGCCAATGACCTTAGTGCTACCAGGCCGTAATTTTCTCTAAAGAATAATCGCGTTAGTCGACGCGTTAGCAACCATCGCGGACGTCCTAGCTCGAGCAGCAGCGACGCGAGTAAAATAGTGAGCGCCGAACGCGCACCGCTAAGGGCAGTATATGTTACTGGCGCCCCAGTGACAAGGGCCAACCACTGGCACTGGCGAGTCAAATACACACCATGCACAACAGAATGAACATAACTTTAGAAACTACTTGTATGTATATCTGGACTTGACGCTACCACAGCTTGATAAACAGAACCACTATTTCAGTGTATCTGTGACTTGACGCTTGCTCAGACAATTACTATGACCATGTTTGTTACGGTACATCGGCTGGCTTTGCCAGTTTAGAAGCCTTGGGCATCGTAATGTGAAAGTGGTAGTTCAAAAGTGTTTTTACTGCGAATCTTGCATATCGCTTCTGGATATGAGTCAAGACGAAAAGAGGCGGCATTGTGCTACGTGCCAGCTGTCAGCAGATGGATGTCAGCCAAGTAAAGAGCAAAGGAAATTTCTTTGTCATCACTGATCTAAAAGAAGAGCTCGCAATGTTGTAGTCAAGGTGTTGCCTTTCAGCAACCTTACAAAGCTAAGAAATTAGTTAATTCACGAAATGGAGCATTGAATGATACCGAATGGGAT
Organism: Rhipicephalus sanguineus; assembly: GCF_013339695.2. Classification (NCBI taxonomy): domain Eukaryota; kingdom Metazoa; phylum Arthropoda; class Arachnida; order Ixodida; family Ixodidae; genus Rhipicephalus; species Rhipicephalus sanguineus. The sequence continues at coordinate 85,573,184 of NC_051183.1, read as the reverse complement.
CGTTCGTAAATGACCCCGACAAATCATATTTATGCAATAATGTGACCATTTTAAAATTTTAGGACCGAAGGGAGTCCAATGTAACGTCCTGTAATACGTCTATCTGGCCTCTTCAGCTGTCAATCAACGAAATTCCACTGCCCCATCAAAATTCCAACCCTTTTCTTAGTGGCTTGTGCTTGGGCGGAACTTCGCGATATGGCTCGGTTAATGGAAGTTTGTGAAACCATTCACAGGATTATGGAGAGTGCATATGCAGGATGACTTGCTCTACAAGGAATATCCATCCCGTGTCTGCGTTGTTGCCCTGTCAGTGCAGATGTGAGAAACGGGACCCGCTTTAGCGGCCCCTTTGTCAATTGTTCCTAGCATGAGGACATAGGAAGCTGGGAAGCTTGTCGCAGTAATAATAATTGTTAGGTGATATTTACTGTAATCAGTTTGGTAGCATATTAGTATTGCACTGCATGATAGAACATTGGCAAACATGCTATCAAATACATGATACTGTATTGAAATAAGGTGCTTACCGAATTATTTATATATATATATATATATATATATATATATATATATATATATATATATATATATATATATATATATATATATATATATATATATATATATATATATATATATATATGTATATGTATGTCATGCTCAACCATGTCACAATCAGATAATCATACTGTGAGTAAAATTAGACAGTTAAGTACTGCGTGGCTAATTATTAGTACGCACTGTGCAAGTAGTCTACGGCACAATGTACTCAAAAGTACGTATAGATACTCATGAAACTGCTGCACTCAGTCGTATTTTCTATGGAGCCACTGCTTTTGTATTTTACTCTTCCACTACTTTGCCAAGTAGTGAAGGATGCACATCTTTCATTGAAGCTTCAAAGCAAAAAAATTACATCATCTCCTGCTAAAGGGGATCATAAGGCGATGCGAAGCCGGAGCACTTGCACGATCGCGTTCCGTTGGCGTTCGTTGGGCATGCTACCGACCTCGCGTCGTGGAACACGAAGAGGAACACTACGCGCGTCGTGTCTTCCCTCTAGCCTGGCCGGTAATTCTCACAGGGCGAGCGGGGAACGCGGTCTACAGGCGCGCGCGAGGGGAGCAGCGTAGGAGAGAAGAGAGAGGGGGAGGGGACGCGCATGCGCTGGCGCTCGTCGCGGCGCTGCGCAGGAGAGAATTTCGGCATGTCGATCCCGCATTTCAGAGGAGTCAACCGAAGCAAGCGCTGGACTGAACCCGCGCAGCGCTCTACCATTGAAGGAGAGGAGGCTAGAGGAGAAGAGTAGCGCATGCGCCGCGAGCGCAGAATCGGGAACGCGGGAGAAGCGGAAGCAACTACGGATAGAGAAGTTGAGAGAGTAACGCGCAGCTGTTCGAGAGAGGGAAGGAGGAGAGTTGCGCATGCGTAGTGTGAGTGCGGACTAGCCCGCCGCGGGACATACCCCCGAGCAAGAGATGCCTTCGCATCTAAAAGTCCATCTTTGTTTGCATAAGCAGCGTCAATGTAAGCATGCCTCCTTGTGGAAACACTAAGAGCATAGGTATATCGCACTTAATTCTGTGCACTTTCATAGGCTACCATAGTATAACACAATAATAGATCATTTTACTTGTTCGTGACCAGCTCACTGCTTTTTTATAACTATTTTGAGGTGCCATGGCACATGAGTGGTTATATCGCTGATGTAACGTGTGCTACAGTTATTGCGACTTTATTTCTAACAGCTTTGCCAACAACTCATATTTACAGTAACAGTGGCATAGTCCCATTTCGCAACTATTCGTCCGAGTTGTTGTTTTCTTTTTTTTTGTCACCTGTGTTCATAATCTCATTTACCTTCCATAAGGACTGAAGCAGCTCCAATTCTGCAGAATGCTACCTTCTTAAAGCTTTTGTAGTTCAAAACGTTGTTGCAAGCATACCACAATTTAGGAAATGAAATTGATACAGTATAAAAATGTTGTTCATGCCATATTAGAAGTATTGCTTGTTTGGCTCTGTAGAAGTACTCTTCTTAGTGAAATATTTTTCCTAGTGATTATAAACATAACACACATAAGAAGAGGCATGATCATGAGGAAGCACCTGTCAGTTTGTTCGAATTCTTTTTAGCATTTCTTTTCAGCCCGTAGCTAGACTATAATAGCACAACTAAAAGTGCAGTCGAACTCTGATGTCTGACTACATTTCAGAGAAACCGTCTCTGCATCAACCCTGGGTTGCCTTCAGCGGAAAGGGCAACATGAGGCGCATGCACGGATATGAAACTTGTCATCTAATTGAAGACCTCTGTGTTGAGCTCGTTCCACTATGTACACTTTGTTTGCTACTTCTGATCACCAGGCAGTGCATGGACGCTTCGTGCGGCTGACGCGAAAAGTTCTACATAGGTCAGTATCTTACTGTTTTGGCAGCTCCATGGTCTTGCAACTAATTTTTATGTGAAGGGTGTTTGCTCCCACATTAGGTGGGCCTTTTCGATTTTGCACTTGTGTCTGCAAGTGGTTGGAAACAGCGCTAAACCAAGCGAACACTGTGCAACGAACCAGAATTGCAGTTTTGTTGGGTGCAATTTATCAGCTCATTCGTTTTTTACACCATCAGCTCTTGTGGACTCACTTCAATCGCCACTTTATTTGTTAATATGTACAGCTCTGTTATGATTGAGTATGAATGTGACGTGGGAAGCCACATGCAGCCTCCAAAAGAATTGGATATCGCATTTAAATTGTGGGTGCTGTTTGCTACGGCATTTGGCACTAGCACCGCCGGCCGTAGTAGTCTGTCATGGCTAGGGTGTGTGCTTTCCTAGCCTCTATATATGTGAACGGACTTCCAGATTCTTGGTTTCCATAGTCTTGCTACGGTCATGTGTAGACTGTGTTCATTAACAGCAAATTGGTCATAGTCCAAACAAGAGAGTTCAGGAGAAGATGGTAGCTTGAACTAATGAGATATTGTTGACCAATGAATGTCGCTGGAGGCATTGTTTGGGCAAGAAGACTTGCCTGGTGAAGCATAGTTTTATTGCGATAGCAATTATATGGACAGTCTCGGCTGGAAAATGTCCGTCCCCGTCGCCATCATTCACCATATATGTATAAGTATGTATATATATATAGAAAAGCCATAAAGAAAAATAATTCAGAAATTCTTTCCGACGCGCGGAATCGAACGGGCGACCTCTCGATTTGCAGCCCGCCGCGTTAGACGTTAGGCCACGACAGCACCGTCTTTCAGCCTGCTAACGGCGCGCTATTTATATACACCATGTAATTAAGTATGCTTTCTTAGTGGCTACATAGATGGCGCGACGTGCGCGCGCCGCTCCTGCGATCGCCGTTGCTCTTCGCTCTACAGGGCGTGGTCGCTTTCGTGCGCTTATCTCGAGGAAAGAAGGGGCGCCCGGTGGGGTACCTAGTACGGAGCAGTGGGAGGCACAACTCGCCAGCTCGGACCCGGGAGTGCAGCTAGCGCTCCTGGATCACGTCCGGCGGGCAGCTAAGGCCAGTGGAGCCCTGGACGTAGGGCCCCAGCCATAGAAGCTCCAATATTCCCCTTTCCCTTGAATAAAGTTTCACTCTCTCTCTCTCTTTCGCTCTACAGGGCGTGGTCGCTTTCGTGCGCTTATCTCGAGGAAAGAAGGGGCGCCCGGTGGGGTGCTTCGCTTCGCTCGCTGCAGCGGCCGCGTTTGCGAAAGGAGCGCGCTGTTCAAACAGAAATAAGTAAAAAAAGTGACAATTAGTTCGCGCTCGTCTTGTGTGTACCTGTTCGTTCGTTTCGTGCGTCCTGCTTTATTAAGGATGAGCGTTGGGCTAGTTGGTGCAGCATAATCCAAAGGTTTCACAGCGCGTACAACGAGGACGAGCAAAGAAGAGACACACACAGCGCTGTGTGTGTCTCTTCTTTGCTCGTCCTCGTTGTATGCGCTGTGAAACCTTTGGATTATCCTGCTTTATGTTTCAGCAGTGCGCTTCAAAATGTCGAGCTGTGGCGCATTAGTTCGCGCTCGTCCTGTGTGCGTTCTTTTCGTGCGTCCTTTGGGCTCGAGCGACGCGCTGGCAATTTCGAGCTTCTGGCAAATTCTTCGGCTGGCAAATTTTTCGGCTGGCTGTCAAATTCTTCGCGTTACATTACAATTTATTGCTATCGCATTCATTGCTTCGTCGTTGCGGCGAAACTGTGACTTTTTATGTTGAAATGACTCTAATGACAGACTTGTTTAGAGTCGTGCTCTCAGTGCTTCACAAATTGTTTTTCAGATCACAAGGCACACCCTACTATATTTCAATGTGAACATTGTACCGCCACATTTGCTATGCTCGTTACTTGCAGGAAGTGTCCTCATACTGTTTATGAAGGAATTTTAACATGCATCTTAATCAGCTTATGATGTGATAGCGTTGCATGTTCTATCCAGCCTGGCAATTTTAGATGCGACGCATCTTATGACGGAGTGCAATCCGGGGAGGGTGGTGTGCGGCGTGAACACCCTTACTGCGCATGCGCGAACACTCTCCACATACCTCTTCTCCACTCCTCCTCTCCCCCTCCCCTTTCCCCGCTTCCCCTCCCCTTCCTCCTCTCCCGTCCCCCTCAACCACCCTCCTTTCCACTTTCTCCCTCTCCACTACCCCTCTCCTCCTCGCCCCTCCTCCTTTCCAATTTCTGCTCTCCACCACCCCTCTACGCTCCTCCCCTTTCCACTTTGCCCCTGTCCACTCCCCTCTGAAACGTGGGCTCGGCATGCCGAAACGCTGCTTCGCATCGCCTCATGGTCCCCTTTACCGGAAATTTTTGTGAGTTTTTCTATCATTCTAGATGTTTCTGGCTGCCCATGGGTTGTCAGAACATGGTCTTGCAATTCTAATATTCTAATTTTTCAGGCTGAAATTTCTCGTATGACACTTTGTCAGAGTGCTTATCATTGTTGGGGGGGCTTGCTTGATTGCAGCAAGCATACGGCAATTCCATAGGAGCGATTAAGGTATCCGCCCTAGTTACAGGACAATGATTACCGATGAAACGTGCCGTATATAAAGCAATCTAGGCTTTCCACGATTCTATGCCGACACCGGAGAGTTGGCTGCCAAAAAGCGACAAAAATCTTTCCTCGAATGCAAAGCCAAAAGAAATTCGCGAGGACAGCGTTCACAAGAAAAAAAAACCCATTTATTAAACAGGAACGCTTCAAGCTCAGTCTTCATCGCTGCTAGCCTCGTCGCTGATTTCCTTTTTGCTGCGGTTATCAAACAGTGCACTGTCTTCTATGCCGTCGAGCACATTACAAAAGCGGCACTTTTCGGGTGCACGCAGGATCAGAGGATCTGGGAAGTAGTCACACGCTGCAGCTACCCAGGCCGCCAACTGTGACAGTTATGTCAGCTGATGATGTCTTGCTCAGTATGCTAGTCGGTGTACAATATCCGCAGGCGATTCTTGAAAGGCTTGTGTGCTGACATCAAGTGGCTGCAACTGGCCTGTCATGTCGCCCAGTATCACAGCGAGGTCCGTCTGCAAGGAGCGCATTCTTGCACAAAAGGGCTTCCGTACACCGCCGCCACACTATCTTACCCATTCTTTAACCATAGTGCCCGTCATCCATTTATTGTTGTTTGCCCTCACAATGATGTTCTTTGGAAAAAAATCGTTGGAAGGTAGCATCTTCTTAAATGCAATATAAGCAGGAAGCTTATTTCCACCAGATTTGCAGGATAGCATCACGACGGTTCACTGGTTTTCGTGGCTCGCAGAACACGCCTTCACTTCTATGACGTCCATTTCATTGACGGTGTATGCCACTAGCATATTTACTTAGTACACACCGCAGGTCCTTATGTCCAAGCAGGTGGGCACTTTCAATAAGACATTGATACAGAAGTGACATAACAATTTGTTTAGGGTTGTTGTGAGATACACTCATAGTAAATACACAAGTGCCATGAAAAACTATTTCATAAATAATGCGAATAACGGCGTACTGAAGAAAAGAAAGGATGCTACATCGCAATACTACGTAATATTTGCGATTACAGAAGGAATAAACACAATAATAAATACATAACCACAATAATAAATACAAAACAACAATTCAAACATTTTCGTTATTGAGGGCAAAAGATGCAAAAATGCACTGCAATCAAAATTTGTGGAAACTGAAGTCGTGAGACAATGAAATTTTCGTGTGGAAGGAACGGTGAATGTGACGGAGGAATTAATACTAAGGGGATGCCTGAGTTATTTCGTTCCAGTCTGCGACCGTGCGTGGAAAATACGAGAATTTATAAGCGTCTGTTCTGCAGAAATAAGGTATCAATGATTTGACGTGATGATACCTTGTGAGTCTGGTTGATAGGGGTGTCAGATACGGAGATGGGTTAATGGCAAGTTTGCGGCTGAGAAGAAGAGAAAGCAGGTCCATTCTAATGTGTTTTCGACGCGCGCTAAGAAGGGGAATGTTGTTGGTTTTCATTATTTCAGATGGAGAATCAACTCGTGAGAACTTATCGAAAATGAACCGGACTGCTTTCCTTCGTATTCTTTCGAGAGACTTGATGTTTATTTGAGTGTATGGGTCCCATACTGCATTGGCGTATTCTAATTTAGGTCTTAATAACGAATAATAGGATATTAATTTAACATTAATTGGGGCATCGCGAAGTTAATGTTTTAGAAAGCAAAGCTACCTGAATGCAGATGAGCAAATGGTGCAAGATGTGTGATCGGGTTAGTTGGTATTCCATAGTGACGTCAACAGCGCGTGAACCGAAGAAGAACTGACGAGGACTAGCGCTGACTTCCAACTGAAATTTGTGTGCGGTGCCGCAAATGCGACTGAGATGCCCGCATTTTCACCTACCTTTTTTAGCTTGTGAGCAATGGCATGCTTATACGGGATAACCGCCACCTTATTTCTCGCTGGTGCCTGAAGATCAGGAGACCTACTCGACAGCTTGAACCTTTCCCGCAGCTTATCAGCAACAGAGACGAGAAGGTGACGGGGATAGCCGGCTGCCTTCAATCTACCTATCTGCGAGAAGAAGCTGTCGTGAATGGAGTGATGGCAGGACTTAACAAGGGCGTTGTGCAAGCATGCTTGGATGATTCCCCTCTTAACATGTTTACTATGTGCCGAAGTGTACGGCAGGAGAGGTCTTTTGGCGCGGGGCTCGTACTTCCAGCACACATGCCAGTTAAAAAAGGCAAGTTTTAAGTCGAGATATTTGAGCACTCCCTCATCAGCGAGCTCATGTGTGATGACAAGCGGGTCAAGGCAATCCTCAAAAATTGATAAAGTGCCCCGACACAAGGACCCAAAAGTGGCATCGTTACACTCAAACAAGACAAGATAGTCGCCCACGAACTGGAAGCATTTTGCCACATTGGTTCCTTACAATCTCGCTTCAATCTTCTTATCCATATGGGCTAGACACAAGTCACTTAGTATGGAGCGATGCACGAACCGATACATACACCGCTTTTCTGCCAATAAGCACGCCCATTCCATTGAGCGAAGGTAGAGGTGAAGTACACTTCCAGTATATCAAGAAAGCCTGCTATTGTAACACCGCACTCGTTTTGGAAAGCAACGGCTCCGAAATCAAGGATTGCTTGTTCAATGACACTCATGAGGGTGCGATGGGGAATACAATAATAAAGGTCCTTGACGTCTATGGACATACCCCTGTACGATACAGTGTTATGCTCATTGAGGTACTCGATGACACCAGAAGGATTATTAACTATGAAAGAATCATTCACCTGTACCATTTTAGCTGATATTGTAACCAACATGCGATAGACTTTTGCCACGTTCCCTTGTCAGAAATAAATACTCGAAAAGGCGTGCCACTCTTATGAGTTTTTTGCAGCGAAGAACATGCGTAGGGCCAAGCTTTCATACTTTTTTACGGCCTGGGCTAGCGCATCCACATTAAGCTTGGTTAACAGAGAAATAGCTGTTTTCTTGGCGTGTTTCAGCCTTTTCTCGGACTCAGCATTAAAAACACGGCGTCTTCAGCACGATACTAAGTGACCGCAGTTCATAAATCTTAAGGTGAAGAAGATTTATCGAATGGCATGTTCTAGCTTTTCACTGGGTCGGCTACCGTAGAGGAGAAACAAATGGCTGCAACCGGTCGTTTCCTGTTTCACAGAGTTGAAAACGTACTTTAAATGCGTTGTTAACAGTATAACCAGATCACTTATTTAAGTTCTCGTTGTCTGAAGGGAAGCAAATCAATAGCATGCTGATTAATGTTCGCTTTGTGTGCTCGGTCTGGTCATTAGGCGACGGATGATATGGCTTGAGTGCTGGGACGTCAGGGTACGCACATGAAGTAGTGCTTCCATAGCACTTGCTGTAAATCTGCGACCGTGACCACATAACATACGAGGCGGACCGTTTCGGACTAATATTGAATGCAGCATAAACCCGTAAACATGGCTGCTGTGTAGGCGGATTGGGCGACCGTCTCGTAGTACCATGAGAGGCAGGCGACATACGCAATTAACCAACGCATGCCCCTTCAGGAACGCGGAAAGGGCCAAATGCACGCTATGCCAAAAATTTGAGAGAGAGAGAGAACTTTGTGGATTCACTGGCTGTAGATGATTCATTGAAACCCAGGTGGATCACTTGTGGCTCTTACACACTACAGCTACAAAATCTAAATCACTGCGCATTTGGGGCCAGTATAATCGTTCTCTGGTGGTTCTAAGTTTTGGCATGGAAAACAAGCAGCCACAGGTCGGATCATTCAGCGTATTACGCAGAATACCTACTTGAAGAGAGGCCGGGGACACAATTACCAGGCAGGCGCTCGTCGTTGATATGTTTCTCGTGCAAAGAAGACCTTCTCGGACGTAAAATTGGCTTTCAGTTACAGGCCCTTGTATAGAAAAGTGTGTTCAAGCTTGTGTCTGCACACTGCTCAGCGGTAAATGTTGACGCAACAGGAATCCAGGCGACAAGGAAGGGATAAGTAATGTGCTTCGAAAATAACTAAAGTGGCGTCATCCGTGTAAGTGTGCAGGCAGCTTGTTTCTCGTGCGCTTTCTATATTGTAAAATTAGTTTAGGTAAGACGCTCGCGGAACATGACTTATGGCCGGAAAAAAGCGCTTGTGCAATTATTCCGTCAGCGCGCACGAGGGCACTGCGTTTTTAAGCGACGCAATGGGAAAGTTCCTCGAAATAAAGCTTGAAAAATAATAACAATAAATACGACAATGTGATGCATACAGAGACAAGTGGCTTATTTTGTGGTGCCTGATAGTGCGAAAGTGAACGGTGACAAATCGGTGAGTGCGCAAAAGTGGTCGCTCCTGAGGGCAGCGACACTGGAAACTGGGTGGCGCTAAGAAATCGCTGGTCTTCAACCGGGCAGCACTAGCTTATTAGAAGGTCGTGCACGCGCCACCTCGTTTGTCTGCTTCTGGGTTGCTTACTTGATCAGTGCACGGGACGTTGCGCTTGAGTCTCTTATATAGTAGTTCTGCGTGCTTCAATATGCCGACCTGCTGCGCCAGTGACAGCAAAATCAAATACAACATCAGTCAGAAGCTGCTTTCACTAAAACGGGAAAAACTGTTGGTGGACACCTCAGAAGCAACACTTCCTGGTGGACACCCCAGAGGCGCTGCTGCAGCTTCTAAGAGAGAAGAGAGAGGCGAAGGGACGCAGTTGTCGCTACTTCATATTATTGAGGATTTTTAGGGATAAGTTGGGCAGCAGCCTTCGTAGAGAGTGGATTCCTAGAAAGTGAATCCGCTTGAGCCTCCGAGGGCCTCTTCAAACTACCCGATGCTATTTAGCAAAGCCACAGTAAACAATGTGTCGGTAACAGGCTAACAGCATACTAAACGTATACTGAGTAAACCACGCACTCACAGAGAAACCACGCACTCACAGTTCTTTGAGCAACAAAACAAAGTCAAGCGATGATTGGGCAATTTCTACATTTGAATAATTTTCGCACCAAGAAAAGTGAAGCATCAGAATGGATGCATATGGCAGATTGTTGTTTTAGGAGAGTTCTATGCGTGAACACTCCACTTAATTGCGAGAAAAATATGCTTCAATGTAAAACACAATGACACTCCTATAACGCTGAACATTTCTTATAGTGCTGAGCCATTCATGTATTGCTGAAAACTAAACGAAATCATGTCTGCTTTCTTTTTGGTTTTAGATTTAATAATTAAGCGGCATCTGGCCTTTGTTTTCATGAGTAATTAACAGTAAAATTCACTCGGCTAATTTCACATCATACGTGCTTCAATTTTTTATCAACAGCAGAATCTTGTTTTTGCAGCAAAAACTTTGTAATACCAACTTGAAAAAATAAGTATTTTAGGAGAAAGGTACCGAAAATATCAAAACGTTTCAGGCAACTAAGGACAACAAAAAGACAACATTGCAGCTTTATCCGCCCTATATAAAACGGTAAGCAGTCACTTCCTACACAAGTTGACAACGGGGGGACACGTGCGTCTGAACATTATTTCGTTTTGTGACTGCAAGCAGTCGTCGCACACCGGCGTGATGATCAACACAGACCAAGAGAGAAAAACTATTGAATGACCTGATATACTTCATATATAAGAAAAATAGAGCCTCATGGCGTTATGAAACGCTTTAATGCCTTTCTTGAAGTAAATTATGATGAAGCTTTACCGCATTTTTTTCTGAGCCCATTTTTCTCTGCTTTCAACGTTAGCAAAGGACCCGCTTTTAAGATATCCGAAAAAATTGGAAAGCTGACCCAGGCGCCCGAGACCTACACCTCTTCCCCCAATACCCGAGGAGGGTGGGTACGTTGCTTTTTATTTTAGGCTATAGTACATGCCCAATGTAGAGAGTAGACGCATTTATATGCATAGTGAGAAAGGCTCGGAAGGTTAAGCGCTACACAACACCGCGAGCACTCGTACAAATTCCAGCCCAATGTCATATTGAACTTGGCTAGGTTTTCACTCGTGTGCGGTAGAGTAATACATCTCGGACAGGTTTATAATGCTTTTGCGAAACTGCACAATACACAGCAAATTCAATCAAGCGAGATGCTTAAAGCTTTCCCTTTGAAAATCAGACGCACGATTGTGTATCATAAATAGCAATCCTGTTTATTTCAATCACGTCGATGACATTCTACGAATTGAATTCGGACAAAGAATCAAGCAAGAAGTTGTGCTAGCGCTGTTTATGTTATCTTTAGGATAACAGTTTTTAAATGATAGTGTTCATGACAGTTATGTATTTTTTGTTTTTTAGTATGATTCCTTGAATCTGTATAATACTTTTCGCTTATGGATGATACTTTCGCTTTTGTTTCTTTTTCTGCACAAGACTGCTAATTCTTATAACCTTTTTTTTGTATTGCACCCATCACTAGCCATTTAGGCTATGGGTCCAAATATTTCTGTACGCATTTTTCATATTATGATGCAATAAAATTCTTCTTGATTGATTGATTGATTGAAATGTATTGGGAAATCCTCGTTTACTAAGATACTGCATTCAGTACGAACTTTTAAAAGAACTTGGCGATGACTTGTACCAAACAGGTAATACTCACGCTATTCCTTCTCGAGTACCAGTACGTTACGTTGTTGCTTATTGAAAGTTAAATGTATTGTAGGGGTATCTTCACCATTTTATACTGTAGGTCTTTGTGTCTGTCACATGTGTCTCTGTGTGGTCTGAAGTTTCATTTACACATATTTGGAGGTGTCTCTTTGTTTCGGCAACGCGTCAACTTCCCTCAACGCCCTATTTGCGAAATACCTACTAGTTTCACTACATGATGTTCCTAATGGCGATGCACCAGCAACTGCGAAAACAAAAAAGCAGACAGCGTCGCAAATATAATTGCGCTTCCGAAGGCATCTTACTGTCTGCCAAGCAGTCGTTGCCACCTTCAGAGCAAAGTATCACTGAGACAAAAAAGAAAGCAGCTTCCACTAAGTCGTGCAAGGCTAGGTCACAGCAGAGCTGGTGGGCATCTGGCTCGTCCTCGCTTTACTAGGCTTTTGCTCTGTCACCTCTCTATTTCCCACGCATTACATACATGGCTATGCTGGCTATCTATTTATTTTTGTGTCGGTTTATTTCTACTTGTTTATTTCCCTCTCTGTCAATTTCTTTCTCTTTCTCGCTGTTTCTATCTTTCTTTCTCAATATTCTCTTCTATATCTATCTACATTTTGCTTCCTCTTTCTATCTTCTCCCCTCCTTTCCCTCATCCCCACCCTCACATCTATCCTTGTCACCCAATTGCCTTTCACAACAACTTGTTATACTATACTATACTATACTATACTATACTATACTATACTATACTATACAGCACCATGCTATGCTCAGGGAGCGTGGCTGGATAGCCGAATGGTTACGACACGCGCCTTCGGATTGTGGAAACGCGGGTTCGAATCCAGCCTCGCCAACACTTTTCTTCCGCCAAGAATTTCTCTCTGTCGCTTTCGTTCGACCTTCTTCTCTCTCTCCATTTCTTTCTTCCTCTCTCTCACTCTTGTTGTTGTCTCGCCCATCAGAGTTAGTGCATCCCACGCCGGACAAATCGTGGCACGTGTTGGGAGAGCGAAGCCGAAGAGGACGAAGAGGATGAAAATAGCGCATATTCATGCGTTATTTTCAATAAAATAACGTACTTGGCGTTCTGTATCCAAACTAGGCAATGACAAAAAAAATTGACCGCGTATTTGCGTGCTTCGCTGCAAATGTCGTCAAAAGACGATAGAAGAGGCGCCAGAGAGGCGCTGCGTGAGATATGGACGCCATCTTGCAATACGTCGGGAAACATGAGTGCTGTGTTGCGGGCTGGTAGTCCCGGCGCAGCAGCAGGCGAAGACCGGCGGTGACCAACGCGACCGGCGGGGACGCTATCCAGCCCGAACACGTGGTTTGGCGCGAAGCGCCGAAGCAGAAGCAACGTCCGTCTCAACGAGTACTATGCACACACTTTTTTATTTACACGTCGCCAGGGTAAAACAGGAATGCCAGAGCGGTGCCCCATGGCATTCGTACAGTGCAATACTGAACCGAAACCGAAACACAACAATGAGCTCGTGCAGAGGGCACAGAGGAAAGCAAGTTTCGGCGCAGTCGCATTCTCGGCGCAGCTTAAGAAACTAGGGTCTCTAGAATTACGCGTCTATGCATTTTCTATTAAAGGAACACACCACCTAATACTTACGTAGGGATGTTGCGCCACAGGTATGCGTAATGTTTGCTTTTTGATCAACAATGTACACAACTATGACCCTAGTCAGCCGTTCATGATGGCTGGCCCTTGGGCAAGTGGTTGAATCGGGTGGCTGAATCGAGTGACGTGCCGACATGCAGAAAGACAGGCAGACAGACATACATACAGACAGACAGACAGACAGACAGACCAATATTTCTGCGTTTAAGTTCCCCAAGAAAGACTGTCGTCTTTAAAAAAGGTGTGCTTGGTTTGAATTCGCAGCGTCGTAAAGACCAATGTGCAATGGAGATGGGGGGCCAGCGGACTAGCTGAACGTAGCACTGACTTATGGCGTCATCACTACAGTCACACCACCTGCACTCGGCGCGGCTACACATTACCTTCTTCCACGCCCGACTCCGCTCTACCACCTTCGCCCCTGTTTCTCTTTGCTAACACTCTCCTCGCATCTGCTTGACAACCTGCATGTGTCCAAACCCCAGCTCGTATCCTTCATCCACTCGCCTAGCTGCACGATGCTATACCCTGCCTCCTCCTCTCAATCCTCTTCACCCTCACACCACTCATCCTCAAGCTCACGTCCCTTTCCCTTACTTTAATATACTGTTCTATACATGGCTATGGTTTGCTTCTACCCTCTCGCCAACTTCTCATGCTCAACTCCCTTTGCTATAGAACTGTACTAAACATGACTGTCCTCTGTTTTCTCTCTCCTCATTTCCCTCCTCCTCCGTCTCAGATCAATCCTCCTCACCCTCACTTGATTTTTCTACCACCTTGTCCTACCTTCATGACTATACTGCGCTATGAGCTACATGGCACACACCCACTTGGCTAGTTATAAACAGCTTCATCTTTAGTGGACCGGAGGTGAGTAGTGGCGCTTGCACAATTTCTGTGGCGCAAACCGCCATCGCTATGCTGCGAATATGAACAACTACGTTGAAGCTCGGCTTTAGGAGCTGCGCTGTAATATGTCCCATTATTATCAGCAAAAATGCCATCTAAGAGAAACTTGAAGGGCGCGTATGTGTTTTTCTTACCACGAATATCAGCGCCACAATTTTGATGCATAAAACAGGTTGTCTTTTAAGCAGTTTTCTTGTTCTTGGCCACTTCGTATAAGGACATATCAAGAGAGAAACGGACGAAAGACTGCTGCGAAAGTATTTATATGTGGAGCTACATACCGCAGTGAAGGAATTGGTCAAGCGCTGTTTGTCTTGCACCAAACCAAAGGGCGCGCGGGCGCGCTTAGCCTAGAAGTAGAGGCGTTTTTTCCCAGGTTTTAAGGACGTCTTTGTTTGACCAAGCCTCTGATTTATTATTTCTCAATGGTAAGAATTGGGACGCACTTGTTGATAGGTGCGGACATTTTATGTCTAACAATGCCGAGTGTTCATTTACTGACGATTACCGAATACAGAATTATAACAATACTAAAAACGCTTCGGCAGTGCGTTCACGTTGATTTAGTCGGCTGTGTTGCGTTACGAGATATTCATTCTTGATATTGCCCCAAATGAAAGGGGTAAGCTTTAAAGACTAACGCTGATGCAATACATTGGGCTATAACACAAATACATTCGCCTAGTTAAAGTCTCAGATATGTTACAAACACACAATCACTTACTCAATAGGTTACCAAGTACCTTGCAATGTGCGCATATTGCAACATATAGAATTCTCAGTCAATGCATATGAATAATGGCAGTCGCATCGATAGCCTGGCGAACGCCACCACTAGAAGTGAATGAAAAAAGCTACGCAACCCCTCAGTATATCATTCAGACAAAGCTATAACTGCTCGCGAATGAAAGGAAATGGAGGCACGCCTATCATGTAAGCAGTAATGTTATGCGGGTTGTTTGCATGGAATATTCCTATTTGTGGCCTTATTTGTTTTCTCTCCACTTTAGGAAACCCGCCGACAAGATCGGATGGGGGAGCTGATATTTCAAGTATAGCTGCTGCTGGACCGGGTGGGCCGCCTATTACTGCGTTTTTCTAC
The DNA here is from genome assembly GCF_013339695.2 of Rhipicephalus sanguineus. Classification (NCBI taxonomy): domain Eukaryota; kingdom Metazoa; phylum Arthropoda; class Arachnida; order Ixodida; family Ixodidae; genus Rhipicephalus; species Rhipicephalus sanguineus. Next base: position 85,557,918 of record NC_051183.1, on the reverse strand, counting down.
CATGGTAAGTATATTGTTCTTTTCGTGGCTTACAGTGACACATAGAGAGTAGCCAAACCTGCACATACTCGCTCACAAGTACGTGTGGTTTTAAGCACTGCACACCGAAGCAAGCGCAATACCTTGTTATCTGATAGGGAGATTTGTACCTCGTTCTTTTTTAAAGCGGAAACCTTAGATGCATCATCAATATGCTATAATCAAACGTCAGCGCCCACGATATCGACGTCATCATGACGTTACAGAGCACGAAAAACTCCAACTTAGTGACCCTCTGCGTAAGGCATCCTGTTTAAACTCTTCTGGACAGAAACGGCGTACGTCGCACAGTTTTGCAAAGCTTTCCTAATGTAGTAAAAATTGGAAATCACCACAATGTGAGAGATTTCGAAGACGAAGGCCCCAGTTAGGCTCTTGAACGCGGCAATATTCGTTTCGAAGCAGAACGACCAAGTTTACGTCTCTAATGCGTTTGCGCCACGGAGATGATGTATTCATCTTTAGATGAAAATAGCATATTTTGAGTTGCTGGGCTTAATTGGGATGAAGTTCCCAAATGTTTTCAATCATTCGATTATATGGATGAGTTATAACCAATTTTAGGGCTACTAAGAGGTAAACCGGACTGCAAAGTGCACGTTACATAGAGGTGGCCAAGATGCACCGACTCATTTGATAGAGCTATTTTTAGTATGCAAAGCGTAAAGCCTGGTGAAAGCAGTGACCGCGAAATGTTAATCGTGGAAACGTCACACCGCCCCTCTAAGCAAAGCTCCAATGGCTTGTATTGCAAGGCATCGGCTAACATAAGCGCTCGTATCTAAATTGTTCGGATTGCGCTTCAAAGGAGGGTTACATAAGGGCACTCTTGAGAGAGAGGAGGCACATTATGTTATTCACGTACGGAGCTTTAAGAGCGATTCACTTAGAACATACGCACGGCGTGGTGTTCAAGCTATTCTTCATGACTTCACACAGCTTGTTTTGCCTGGTTATCTATTCTGACAATACGATGGCTTTCAAGCAAAAAAGTCAGCCACTCTCCAAAACATTTTGTAAAATGTCGGTGGGAGAAGTACCGCGAGGCACGTTAGTGCTAAAGACGTGAACAGTAGTTTATAGTGCTAAGCACACCATGATGGTGTGAATGACGAAAGCGGCTGCAAAGAAGTGTAAGTTTACCACATTGGAAGATCCATGGCCTTGCCTCAACTTTGAATAAGTGATGGCACTGCTTTAAGAAGTTGCAACCGTTGTCTATTCTAAGCCTCTGTTCTCCACTGAGTCGAAAGCTCGCGAATTATGTGCCCGCACAATTGTCTTGCCCATCACCCACTGCGAGACCACAATACAGCGCCCCGGAAACAGGGAGATCAACACACAGGGATGCCGTTCAGAGGGCTTTACAGAAGGTTCCTGATGGAGAACTTGAAAATGATTGACAAACGAAGACATACTCACATTCTCGTTAGCGCACTTGCCTGGCAAAAGGGTAAAAACAAAGTCAAGGAAGGAGACGCCGTCGTCGTGTCGGCTTAAATTCAGCCCAGTCGGGTGTGGCAACTCACAAGTGTTATTTAACTCTATGGCGGACAGGTCGGAAACGCTTGTGCTTGTAATTTAAGCATCAAGATCACAGTATGTACAAAAATTGATCAGCCACTACAATATGACACAGAAGGTTCCCCGCCAGGCGCTGTGCCGGTGGTGCTCCTGCCCACCTTCGCACTCTATCTTCACTAAAACTCTTAGAGCGCGGAAGAGGGTGACGTGAGGACGGCGGAAGTTAGTAGCCGTGCGCGTCGCTGCTACATTTACTTAGAGCGAGAGAGATGAACCGACAAATGAGCAGCAGCTCCCTCATGAATCACCTCCTGAAGTCAACGATAGACCTAAGCTATGTACACACCTGTCGCGTGAAGCTCTACAGCAGCCCAGTGGTTTTACAGCGAAAGCTGTTATGAGATCATTTCACCGGCCGTTTTTGGCGCCGTAGTTGTCCGCCGCCGCCGCCGCCGCCGCCGGTGTCCGTAACCAGTATCGCTCGAAATAAGAAAAAAAAACGAAATAAGAAAAAAAACTCCAGAATGGAACGAGGTTCGAACCTGGGCCCTCTGCGTGGGAGCCCAGTATTCAACCTCTGAGCCATTCCGGTGCTTGGAACTGCTATGCAAAAAGGTCCTATACAGACTTCATGTCGGGAAGGAACCACATTAGCATATGCAATATAGCGTGGTAGAGAGGAAAGTAAGCACCGAGCGTCGCACAACGCGAATTCTGTAACCAGGCGTCACACAATGCTAATTGCGCAATGAGTAGGTTGTTGAATGCTTCCAACCCATTACAAAGGACTCTGCCATGATTCTTCATCGTCGTCAGGCACAGCATCAACAAAGTGCGCATAATGCCTTAGATGCGTTTAGCAGGTACCACGGCTCTTGGTAGAATGACGAAAAATGGCCCAGTGCCAGCTGCCCTACTTCTCAAACATTACAATGATTTATAGCGTAGTGGGTTCCTCGCAAGTGCACTTGTAGTGGTTGCCAAGGAAGCCCATAAGCGCATGATCCATTTCCTCGGGGTCTCAGATAAATTACAGTGATTTAGAGCGTAGTGGGTTTCTCGCAAGTGCACTTGTATTGGTTGCTAAGGAAGCCCATAAGCGGATGTTCCATTTCCTCGGGGTCTCAGTAAAATTACAATGGTTTAGAGCGTAGTGGGTTCCTCGCAAGTGCACTTGTATTGGTTGCCAATGAAGCCCATCAGGGCATGATCCATTTCCTCGGGGCTCAGTAAAATTACAATGATTTAGAGCGTAGTGGGTTCCTCGCAAGTGCATTTGTATTGGTTGTCCAACAATCTCATAAGCGCATGATCCATTTACTTAAGGTGTCAGTAAAGTTCTTCACCCCACCCCGTCTCTCTCCCACGGCAACGTATGTTATAGAGCATGACGGCAGAGGGAAATAGCAACCGGGCGTCACCCACTGCAAATTACATAACTGCTGGGCCGTTTAAAGATTCCAACCCATTACAAAGGGCTGAGCCATAATTCTTCATCGTCATCAGTCGCCGCGTCAACAAAGTGCACGTAATGCCTTACAGACGTGCGGCTGGTGCCTCGCTTCTCCGCAGAATGACGAATAATGGCTTAGTAGGTGCTTCCCAACTTCACAAAAATTGTGATTTATGGCGTAGTGGGTATCTTTCTAGTGTACTTGTATTGTAGCCCCAAGAGAGCTGATAACGGGCTCTAGAAACGCCGCTCTTCCAGCTTTCGCTGTGACCGTGCTGCGGTTTCAGCGCAGGCCTGGCGTTTTTTTTGTGAGTGCTTTATTATCCTTATAAAGACGTTTATTAGCGAGCACTCGGCGACGATACACGACAGCGACTGTCAAGGCGGGGCCGACTCTCAGCATGAGCCGCGTTTTCTCCGAAAAGATCCGAAGAGGGCGACACACTAGAAGGTGCACGAAAGGACGACCCATTACTGAGTTCGAACGCTTCGCTACATTTACCCCGTGCACGAAAAGGGAGCCGCCTGGCGACCTAGCAACTTGTCACTATGAGGGGGCCATGGCAGGACTTCAGGCGCTCCACGCTGACAATGTCGCGCCCTCGACGATGCATGGCCGAAGATGGTTAGATGGGTTCGATCAGGTAGTTGACCGGCGATGTGCATTCGACTACACGGTAGGGGCCTTCATATTTGGGCAGTAGTTTGGAAGACGGGCCAGTTGCAGTGGTAGGGAAAGACAGCCGTACGAGCACTCCAGGGAGGAACGTGGGCGCAGAAGTGGTGGCGTCACCGCGAAAGCTCTTCTGCTGCTCTTGTTTATGCGTAATAAAGGTCTTGGTGAGCTCACGACACTCCTCAGCAAGTCTGGCTGTGGCAGAAATAGGCGCACATTCAGATCGATCCGGCTTGTAGGGAAGGATTGTGTCGATTGTGTGCGACGGGTGCCTGCCGTACAATAAGGAAAAAGGTGAGAAACCAGTAGTGCTCTGAGGGGAGGAATTGTAGGCGTACGTGACGAAGGGCAGATTGGAATTCATATATGTGTGGTCGGTTGCGACGTACATTGGGAGCATGTCGCCGAGCGCGCGGCTAAAGCGTTCGGTGAGGCCATTCGTCTGCGGGTGGTAAGCAGTAGTTTTGCGGTGAACAACGTTGCACTCTTTGAGAATGGCTTCGACGACTTCTGACAAGACGACACGGCCATATCACTGAGCAGCTCCTAGGGTGGACCATGACGCAGCATGAATCGGTGAAGAAAAAAGGAGGCCACATCGCGCGCTGTAACCGCAGGGAGGGCGGCAGTTTCAGCGTATCGCGTGGGGTTGTCTACAGCGACAATGACCCAGCGGTTACCAGCGGACGTCAGAGGAAGTGGCCCATACAAATAGACGCTAAGGCGCCCGAACGGTCTGTCAGGGCAAGGTAGAGGCTGCAGACCTGCTGGCGACAGGTGCGTTGAAGTTTTGCGGCGCTGACAATCTATGCAGGAGCGAACGAACTTCTGCACGTAGCGGTGCATTCCTCGCCAAAAGTACCGTTGGCGAGGTAGGTTTTGCGGTGGTAGGCTTTACCCCAGAGTGTGCACAATGCGGATCAGAGTGGAACGACTCGCATATGTGAAAACGCAGACTGCAAAGTACCACTGGCGGCCGTCGCCGTCGTAATTGCGTCGGTGGTGGAGGTCGTCGCGAACGGCGAAATGGTGGGCTTGACGACGCAACGCGTGAGAGGATGGTGTGGCCGATGGATCAGTCAGCAAGACTATCATTGAGGCAATCCATTGATCCTTGCGCTGTTCGGTAGCGATGGTGTGAATGTCGAGGGAAGAAACGGCAAAGTGAGACACTGAGCTGTGGGCATTGTCGTCACGCAAGGGAGAGCGGGACAGGGCGTCGGCGTCAGCATGCTGGCGTCGGTTGCGGTACAGCACGCGGATGTCGTAGTCTTGCAGGCGAAGTGCCCACCGGGCGAGACGGCCTGAGGGATCCTTCAACTACGACAACCAGCACAGGGCACGATGGTCGGTGACGACATCAAATGGGCGACCATACAAATAAGGTCGGAACTTCGTAAGGGCCCACATGATTGCTAGGCATTCTTTCTCCGTAACTCTATAGTTGGTCTCAGCTTTAGTAAGCGCACGACTTGCATATGCCGCGATGTATCCGGAAACCCATGTTTGCGCTGCGCAAGGACAGCGCCGAAGTCAACACCACTGGCGTCTGTGTGTACCTCTGTAGGGGCCGTAGGGTCGTAGTGGCGTAGTATGGGAGGCGACGTCAACAAACGGCGGAGCTTTTCGAAAGCGTCGTCGCACTCGGACGACCATGAATGGAGGGGCCCGTTACTTCCGAGGAGCTTCGTCAGAGGCGATATGATAGTCGCGAAATTTCGAATGAAGCGCCGAAAGTAGGAACCCAGTCCTACGAAACTGCGCAGTTCTTTGACGGACGTATGTTTGGGGAACTCAGTCACGGCCCGAAGATTGGCTGGGTCGGGGAGAATACCGTCCTTGGACAGGACGTAGCCCAGTATCGTCAGCTGCCGTGCTGCAAATCGGCACTTCTTTAGATTCAGTTGTAGCCCGGGGTCGCTCAAACGCGCCAACACATGCCGCAGGCGTTGAAGATGCGTGGAGAAGCCCGGGGCGAAAACGACGACGCCGTCGGGGTAGCACAGGCACGTGTGCTATTTCAAGTTGCGCAGGATGGTATCCATCATGCACTCAAAGGTCGCGAGCGCATTAGACAGCCCAAACGGCATGACGTTGAATTCGTACAAGCCATCGGGCGGTACAAAGGCTGTCTTCGGTCGAGCGTCATCAGCGATGGGGACTTGCTAGTACCCTGAGCACAAATCGAGCGATGAAAAGAATTCTGCTCCTTGCAGGCTGTCAGTGGCGTTGTCTATTCTGGGTAGGGGATAAACGTCCTTACGGGTGATCTTATTCAGTCATCGGTAGTCCACACAGAACCGCACAGAGCCGTCCTTCTTCGCAACGAGAACGACAGGAGATGCCCACGGACTGTTCGAGGGTCAAATAACGTCGCGGCGAAGCATGTTTTCGACTTGCTCATTAATTGCACGACGCTCCGTTGGAGATACGCGATAAGGACGTTGCCGTAGTGGTGGTTGGGCGCCAGTGTCGATGCGATGTGTGACAGCACACGTGCTGCCTAGAGAAGTTTGCGCGACATCGAACGAAGAACGAAATTCTTCCAGCAGGCATAATAGCTGGGAACGCTCAACCGACGTAAGGTTGTCAGCAATCGAGGAACGAAATACGTCAGCGGATGACGAATGAGATATGGCAACGGCACTAGGCGTACGGGAGCTGGCGCTGTGCGTGTCACCCGGTGCGTCCATAACTTGTGCGTCTTCGAGGGGTTCCGCTCTGCCGAGACATTCCCCTCGCACCAACGTAACAATGAACGGGGACGGGTTGGTCACAAAAATATCCGTGTCACCCCGAGTGACTTCCATGGTCGCAAATGGCACCAGCAAGCCTTTCCTAGGGAAAAAGCGGTCACATGGAGTGAGGAGTGCAACGGTAACGCAGAGACCGGTGCAATAGACTGACACAGCCGTTGACGAATTTGCAGGGACTGTGGTGTCGTCTTTGACGAATACCTTCGTCGCAGCCGATGAACTGTCTGCCGACGTCAAATCTGAGAATGGTGAGATCTCTATTTCGGTTGGTGCGCAATGAATTACGGCGTCGTGGCGGGCGAGAAAATCCCATCCCAGGATGGTGTCGTGAGAGCATGAAGAAATTATGATGAATTCGACGGCCTACAGAACGTCCTGAATGATGACACGGGATGTGCATACCGCCGTCGGGTGAATACTTTGGGCGCTCGCTGTAAGGATGGAGAGCCCGGAAAGCGGCGTCGTCACTTTTCGTAGCAGGTGGCTTAGTTTAGCGTGCATAACGAAAACGGCCGCTCCAGCGTGGATATGGGTAGATGCGCGAACACCGTCCACAAAAACGTCTAGCACGTTCGATAGGCTTCGCTGAGGTCTTTTGCAGTTCGATAGCGTCGCAGCCCTTGCCTCGTGGACTGTGACGACTAGTTTTCCTGGTCGCGTGGGACCGGAGATGGCCGCATCGGTGACAGCGAGCGGCGTCGTGGTGACGGCGTAGGGCGGCTTGATGGAGGTGGGTGAGACGTCAGCGCCAGAGGCGTACCTGGGTCATAATATAGGCGACGTGACTCTAGGCGTCGCCTATTATGGGTCATATTCGGCGACGTGGCTCTAGGCGGCTGCACGCAATTGCAATTGCGCGCCACGTGGCCGATGTAACCGCATGCGAAGAATATGGGGCGGTTGTCAGGTGTGCGTCATTGGTTCGCTGGGACAGGGACCGCCTATGGTGCAGGACGGGATTGGCGAGGCGGCAACTGATAGGACTGCATGGTGGGCTGCAGTCGTGGCCTGTGCTTGACGTCGGCGTAGGTTACCGGTATATCGGCTTCGAAAGAGTGAGGTCGAGTAGAGGTTTCGGCGTAAATGTGTGGGGCAGCCGTAGGGATTGCTGGGGGCGTTCTTGCGACAACTTGGGCGTAACTGAAGGGTTCATGAGCCGGATGGTGCTGGTGGTACTCGGGCATGACCTCCGCGATTTCCTGCTCAATTGCTCGGTGGAGGGGAGGCAGAAGTGTGGTCGACGGCTGATGAACGTACTGAGGGCGAGCAAAGTCCAGCAGAGAGAACTGGCGCTTCATTTCCTCGCGCACGCATACCTTCATCGCTGCGAGCCACGCGGAGTGGTCGGATATGATCGACAAGCCAGATGGAGAGCATCGCGTGGTGGAGAGCGACGGGTCATCGATCGCTGCCGGCGCAGCTCCTCATAGCTTTGGCAGAGCGTCATGACCTCTGCCACTGTGCTGGGGTTCTTGGCGAGCAGCCAAGGCATCGTCGTCTATGCCTTTCATTCACCGGCCTGTTGAGCGCGCTCACGTAAGCGTTGTTCGGTCTGCAGCTTACGAATGGCAGGGCGGCCAAACACGTTGATAATGGCGGCCTTGAAGTCGGACCACGTCGTGAAATCTGATGCGTGGTTGCTGTACCACAGGCCCGCCACACCCGCGACGTAGAAATCCACGTTAGTCAATTCTCCTGCCTCGTCCCATTTATTGGGGATACTCACGCGCTCGTAAATCGCGAGCCAGTCGTCCATGTCGGTACCACCTGCGCCAGTGAAGTCTGGAGGGTCGCGGATACGAGGGACACCGGGACATGAGGTCGATGCAGGCGCGGTCGTTTGCGGGAGGCGTCCTGAGGCATGGTAGGCGGCAGTGTACGGGATCAAAGAATCAGGGGCATCAAAGGCCGGAGTTGTTGTGAAGGCCCAGCACTCTCCACCAAATTATAAAGACGTTTATCAGCGGGCACTCGGCGACGATACAGGACAGCGACAGTCACGGCGGGGCCGACTCTCAGCACGAGCTGCGTTCTCACAAAAAAGATCCGGAGCGGGCGACCCACTAGAAGGTGCTCCAGAGGATGACGCATTACTGAGCTCGAACGCTTCGCTACGTTCTGACTATGAATTCACACCAACTCACTCAGCTTTCTAACCTAAGCCAACAGTTTGTCTTTGCCGTAAGTTGCGAGGGTGTCGCTCTTTTTCTGCGGAGGACGACTGTAATGAAAAACGGCTTCCGCGAAAAACGGCTTGCAGTGGCTTCGCAACAGAATGAGGTCGTGGTTCTGGTGTCTTGCGGGGCTCTTTTGACCGCTGCATGGTCACCCGCCTCTCCTTCTGATAATCCTATTAGCAGTATGTGTACACAAAGTCTCGCAGAGGCCGGAGATCCAACCAAAGAAACTACCGAGCAGAGAAGAACAATGCTGGACTACTGAAAGCGAATGTTTGACGAGAACCAGTTCTGTAAATCTCCGCAGTGCTTTGGCTGTAATTGAGCAAGGATAGACGAGCTTTCCACATTCTATTCACATCACGAAGCAGCAATGTATTTGTGTGTTTTTTCCTTCGTCCACGCGTCTAATTTTTCGCTGCAACTACTCAGCATGGAATTCATACACATGTTTTTTTTCGGTGAATAAAGTGGTCCTGCTCGGCGTGTTCGAACTCAGGCTGATGAGGGTGGTACACAAATATTCGTTTGTCACGTGCTGTACGTCCGGTGCGGTTTTCAGATTTCTTAAACTGGTTTCTATTAGTACATGTTTCGTGTAAGGTAGGTTTACGAAATAATGCCCCTTTTTTTTGTTTAAACATCAAAACTATGTCATATATTTGTCCATAGCTGGGACACCGTGTAGAGTGCACGAATTTGGATGCTCTCAATTTTGCAATGAAATGATATGCGTGTACAGTGTTACCTTTACATGCATAGAAAAATTACGCTTAATCGCACAACCAGGAGAGGACAGGGAGGAACACATCAGAGACATGGGCGGTGTACACGTTCGGGTTGCGCTTAAATATCACATGTCATGTCTTACCAGCACGAACAAAGTGCGCCTTGGTGAGCATAAAAAAAGCACCCCATCCTGCTTACCGAAATTTGCTACTTGTTTCTGATTTCCCTCGAGTCTCAAGATTGCCATGAGTCGACATAACAATGAAATTATATTCCTTCGTATTTCGCCGAAGCAAGTACAATGACATCACCTTTCTCAAAGAAACCTAGCTAGGCCTAGCTGTCAGTCAGGGCTTCTGTGTTTTTGCTGTATTGTTTCGATGTTATGTATGCTTGTGTTTTAAGCTTGCGTATTCTTGCTTACCAAACGGAGTTTATTTTATGGCTATGGTCGGTTACAACCGAAGAATAAATACAAGTTCGGCCAGCAGAGAATTTGAGTAGGTGCTCCATCCAATTGCGCTTGCTTATTCTCGTGGCGTCGAGAGCTAACTGGGTGTTTCAGATAGTTGGCCATTTCTCTCAGGGACATATTCGTGCTACTGGTTTGCGGTCGAACACACTAAAATTCAGGTAAATTTCATGAGGTATTCTAGAATCACTGCTCAGCAGAACGCAATATTTGAGGCAGGAACGACGAAGCTTTAATTCGAAATATGAACTTTATGCAAATTAGCTGAGAAAAAAGTATTTTTGCTTCATATTGAAACGAGCTAGCACAACTGTCTTTCAGTCGATTTTCAGGGGCGCCGCAGTTCTGAGACGGAGTCTGTGGTCTTTTAAGTTTTAACCGACTATAATAACACTGTAGGACGCCCTCAGGCTCCTCAACGTCTCCTACCACGTCCACCTCCACCCCGTCGCCCACCATCCCGTCTACCGCCACCTCAGCAGCCTCCACCTCAAGCACCGAACCGCGGTCGTGGTACGTGTTCTGCTTCCATACGATGCCTACAGCTTTGAACACGGGTGTGTACACAGCTTGTATTGCCTAGTTGTGTCAACTAGCACCTAAGAAAGATCAAAATACATGAGGTTTGTATGAACTGAACCTCCTCCGTAATAAACCGGTCTTCATTTGACTTGATTTTGTTGTGCATTGCTGCATATGGTAACCTTTCTGCAGGAACTAGCATATTCAATGAGCCATCCGACTTGCCGCTTTCGTCAAGCCACGTCAAAGGAATACCTTTTCCTGGCGCCAAATGAACATTACTGAAAGCAAAATGACGCTACAGTAATCTAGCCCGACACTTTATTCGATTAATATAAAAAGAGAATATGCAATACAACAAAATAAATACATATATATTTGCAAATTTTGTCGCACTAGAATATAGAGTGGCATGAAATAATCTTATGTGAATTTGACGTATACTGAGAGCAGAATCAACCGTTGAACTAGCGGTCATGTAATTGTAACTCGCCCGTGGATATATTGAAGTACGAAATAATGGACCTTGGCTAAGCCACTCTGGTGCACGTAGTGTTATTTCTCGCATTCAGCATGCCTGCAGCATCATCATTGAGCTGAACCTCGCATTCTCTTCCAATCTCATGGCAATTACTAACGTATTTGAGTGTGCAACAATTCTGAAAATACCGCGCAATTTCGAACTGTTTATACCATGTTACGCTGATCTCCCTATTTGATTGTGCTGTAGGTCTTCCGCCGGCTTATCGCAATGCACGAAAGAACGTTGAGGACAGATTGTGTTTTTTTCCTTCCAGATGGTCGCGGTGAAATGCTGCTGTTTATCTTTTACACAATTTTTTACTCAGTTGTTGAAAAAATTAATAGCATTTTTGACTGACTGGCTCAAAGGCAGATTTTTTCAAGGAGTGCGGGAACGTTTCAAAACAATGAAATTCAATTCAGCATGAGCAGTGAGGAGAATGTTTGTTTCTGAAGGAGCGACTTCCGTGTGACCATGTACTTGCAGTTCTGTGAAATTACAAATTTTTTTCTCGATATAAAATTGAAATAATCAAAATAAACACTGTAGTAAATGACTAGTTCTACTTAATGCTGATAATTAAATATAACATCTAATCATAAATTTATTTAAAAATTGATGTACTTAGGTTTAAGGAATGATTCGAAAATTGTTAAAAATCAGTAATTACCACAAGTTGTTCGCGGGCAAGAACTTGCGCTGGGGAAGTTTGGTATACGCTGGTAAAATTTAGTATTTGATAGAGATATTGGGCAAACCCCACTAATCAGCGCTGGTTCACTAAAACGAATTTGTAGTGGTACGCAGACAAAACCTTGACTCAAGCGACATTCTCTGTTGAAGCATTTGCTCCAATCTTTTCAAAGCGCAACGTTCTCTTAAATTTTGCTTCTTGGGATTTCTGCTCGTAAGCAATTACTACATCTTCAGTTTTCACAAATTTTGTCCTAGCGAGCATCTTCAGACTTGCGTGCTTTTGAGCTGGACTAAAGTTTTGTGACCTCTTTCAGATGTGCTTACTTCTTGTTTTTTTCTGCTTGGAGATTGCATGACCGAGTCATTGCCTTACAGGACCTAGGGTGCGCGATCTTATAAATCGTGTATTCCGCAGAGAGGGTACGTATCGTGTTTTCACATAAACCTACTGAATAGCAGCACCGCAACCAAGACTTCGAGGTCCGTTTAATCAGTTCTCGCAATTAAACGTTAAGAATACGAAGTAGTGAGCACTGGTTTAGCCGTGCTATTGCACGTAGTGTTAACTGAGGCAATCATTACGCGAGCAGCCTCACCAGTTCGCTTAACTTTACGCTTCATTGCGATATGAAGACGATGAGCTATAGTTAATGGGACATTCGTGTAAGTAGAGAAGTATGTCGAAATAGACGTATCTTCAAGCTTTATGGCGCGTATGCTTCCACAAAGTGAATGTATTCTTACTTGACAAGATCCTATTTGCAGTCACCTTCATAGGATCCGCACCAGAATTACGTCACATTTCGTGTTCTCTGTCATATAAGCTACGAAACTTGCAGGTAACACGAAGTGTTATTTCGCATTTTGTATTTTTCACGTAATATTTGACCTATTCGTTTCCAGTAACACTACATGAGATACCTCTAATTCGACTCGTATTGACGACTGGAAGTGCGTTTTACTCTGATATCCCTAGTTGATATCTCTAATTGTACGAACATTTTTAGTATTTTTGACTGATCGGCAGAAAGGTAGATTTTTCAAAAAGTAAAAAATGTTTCAAATTTGCTTATTTTCTAACACTGTATTAACTGCATGGGCTTGTAACGGACGAACATATAGTACTGTGGGGCTTTCTCGTGTATGTCAGCATGTACGAGACATGCATAAATGGTAAACATGTCACGATTTGTACCCTTAATGTAGGTCGTGCACTTATGTCACGTCATGCGAGTTTTCGCGTATACCCAGCTGATGAAAGGGCCACGAGAGCACCATGACTTCAGAGTGTATGTGAAGGCGTAGGTTACATTCATGTCACGGTAGTTGTCATAGGCTGTCATTTATGTTTGTTATACACTCATGTCCTGCTGGTGTTGATATGTATGAAGTTAATAAAAATTCCGCGAGAGCACTAAGACCGTGCATGTTAATAATGACGTACATGTCATGAATTACAAGATTTTGCGCTTTTGCCTGCCATTTTTAGTCATACACTATACACTACGTTCAAGTCACACCATTTTCTTATGTACCAAGGTATTGAAATGGCCGCGAGACGCCCTGGACCGGTTCCTAATGGGCATGATAAGCATTATATAATTTTCATGTTAGTACCCGTCTTTTAGATTCGTCTTGCACTCAACTCATGTCATGCCAATTTTTCTTATATCAAGTTAATTCATATTGCATTTTCTAGCCTTTCACTCTACTAAAGAAATGCCTACTGTATCATTTACAAGGGCCAATGAGCTTGGAATCTAAATTCGGAGATAATTTTCTCTGCTTGCTACTTACACTTTCTTTTTTTGACAGCGTAATTGTGTTCGCGACACCAATAATATGCTCCGCTAAGGGGCTTACAGCATGTGGTAATGCTGCTGGAAGGGACGACCTGCTGACCCGCTGACACAGGAAATAATTTCGCCTTAATAAAATGACTTCAGTAAATTATTTAGATAAACTTCTACGTTTCATGCATGCAAGTTTGGACGATTGACTTCCATGTCAATATGTGTTTACATCCTCCTGAATAGCGCAGCGCGATGGGTCTTGACGTGGCCTTATGACAACAGCAGAACTTCAAGCTTTCACTTTATCAGCGCTGATAAAATTATCTGGTGTTTTACATCCCAAAACCACCATACGAAAATCTTAGGCGTCGTAATGGAGGGCCCCACACATGCCCCTAACATTTAGCCTCCAATGAAATGGGACACGCGCCATTTTGTTATACTGCTATACTACATACTGCCACGGGCGTTTCCTATTATCACTTTTGCTTTATTCGGTTTTCGCCCACAAAGACTGTCAGCAACGCTCAGCGCGAACCGCGCCTCATTGTTCGAGAAGCTTCCCGATCATTGTAGATCGTTTTGTTAAGATTGCGCGCAAGACGCGCACACTCGAGCTCATTCTAGAATTTGCGCGACAGCCAGCGATAACGCTGGAATATTCGACGGCACATGTTTAAATGCCGACGCGCTTCACCGCTTGTCAGTTGATCGACGGACGACGCCCTGTTCGCCGCTATCATTGTACAGCGTGTATTGCTGTAATTCTAGTTCTCAGTTTCTCGGCCACAAGTTCGGCCAAATAAACAGTTTCATCTCGGGCGTGCTGACTGTTGTCTTCGTCGACGTCACGACCACGTGACATCTGGTGGAGGTGCTGCTTCTTCCATGATCCGGACGCCCCCGCGAAGCGCTGACCCAAGCCCAAGCCGCGAGGAGGACGACGGCAAAGAAAACCCGGATCGTCGAGCAAGCCGCAGACAACAAGGTCTACCGCCAGAGCACGGGCCTCTACCTGAAAAGACCCGGCAAACAAAGATCCTGACCTCGACCACAGCGACGATGACAGACGCTGTGTCGCCCGCACCGATCCTTCACCGGACGCCCAAGGAGCCGCCAACCTTCCGCGGATCGTCATTCGAAGACCCGGAAAGCTGGCTCGAAGCCTACGACCGAGTCGCCGTTTTTAATGCCTGGACCAGTGAAGACAAGCTACGGCATGTCTATTTCGCTTTGGAAGACGCCGCTCGGACCTGGTTCGAGAACCAAGAGCGAAGCCTGACAACGTGGGGTATCTTTCGCACCAGGTTCCTTGCGACATTCACGAGCGTCGTCAGGAAAGAGCGTGCCGAGGCTCTGCTCGAGACCCGCGTGCAGATGCCGAACGAAAACGTGGCGCTCTTCACGGAAGAGATGACAAGGCTGTTCCGTCACGAAGACCCTGTCATGCCCGAGGACAAGAAGGTCCGCTTTCTTATGCGAGGAGTCAAACAGGAGCTCTTCGCCAGGCTGATACGGAACCCCGCATCGACAGTTCAAGAATTCGTTTCGGAAGCAATGACAATCGAGAAGACGCTCGCGATGCGCACCCGGCAGTACAATCACCGCGCATTTCAAGAAAGCGCAGCTGTTCATGGCCTCGGCTCCGACGACTTCCGCGAAACGATCCGAGCCGTCGTGCGAGAGGAGCTGCGAAAGCTTGCGCCGTTTGCACAGCCGGAAGTTACGGCGATTGCTGACGTTGTACGCGAGGAAATCACACAGTCACTGGGTGTTTTCTCAGCCGACACCGCCGCAGCTGCAAGCCATGAGCTATGCTGCTGCAGCCCGACGCAACGCCCCCCCCTCCTCGCCCACGTCAAGACGCCGCGCCACCCCAGCAGTTCCGCCGCCAGGCACCACCGCCGCCACCACCGACATCATACCGCCCGCCAGCCGGCCAGCGATACACGCCGAGGAAGACCGACGTCTGGCGCGCCCCTGACAACCGCCCGCTCTGCTACCACTGCGGGGAGGCCGGCCACACGTACCGCCGCTGTCAGTACCGACAGATGGGGCTACGAGGATTCGCCGTCAACGCGCCGCGCCCGTAGCCAGGCGAACGGCCTCGCGACATCGACGACTACCTCACCGGAACACAGTGGCAAGAACGACGACCTTCCCGCTCGCCGTCGCCGGGCCGCTACATGTCACCGCACCGCCGGCAGAACACTGGCCCAAGCCGGGGCCGGTTGCCTAGCCCGTATCCGGGAAACTAAGGGCAGCAATCGATGGAGGTGCGGTTGCTGTACGACGAAATGCCGAAGATCCTCCGCGGCCGCCGCCGACGACAACGCGGCGAGACCTTCAGAACACGACGCGAACCAGACAGACCCCTGACGACGAACCCTCACGGACCGAAGTAGACCTAACGAAGCAACGCGGAAGCAGCGGAACAAACCGACGTAGCCGTGACCCGAAACCGCGACGTAACCGCAACGCAAGACGGCGAACTAGCGACCTCGGCGTTCAGATCGACGGCCACAACGTGACCGCTCTCGTGGATACTGGAGCCGACTATTCCGTCATCAGTGGGCCGTTCGCAGCAAAGTTGAAGAAAGTTAGGACTGCTTGGGAAGGCCCCGAGATCCGGACCGCTGGAGGCCTTCTCATAGCGCCGATTGGTGCCTGCACGGCGAGAGTCACCATCAACAACCGGACTTATCCTGCGAGCTTAGTAATCCTACAAAACTGCTCCAGGGATGTGATACTTGGAATGGACTTCCTAAGTGACCACGGCGCCGTCATCGACTTAAGAACCAAGTCGATAACCCTATCGTCGGAGAAAGCGACACCGCCGGATACGAACCCATGCCAATATGCCCTGAACGTGCTCGAGGATCAAGTCACCATTCCACCTAGATCCAGCATCATAATTCCCGTTGGCACCGAAACGGCTGAATGCATCGAAAGTGTCATCGAGAGCGATCAGCGTTTGCTGCTAGACCGTGACATTTGCGTCGCAAGAGGCATTGCTCGGCTGTATGAAGGGAAAGGAAGCGTGATGCTAACGAATTTCAGCCAAGAATACAGACACCTGAGCAGGGGCACGACGATTGCGTACATCGAAGAAATCTTGGCTGTCAGCGATGCGTTTGCGTTTTCAGATTCTGACGAAGCTACAACGACAACCGCAATGCCTGAGCCATCCTTCGACGTAAACCCAAGCCTTCCCGCCCGCCAACAACAACAGCTCCGATGCCTTCTGAAGAAATACAAGGACTGTTTCTCGTGGTCATCAAGGGTCCGGCAAACGTCCCTTGCTAAACACCGTATCATAACGGAAGAAAATGCTCGACCACTCCGTCAGAGTCCCTACCGGGTTTCGACGCGAGAAAGGGACGCCGTTAAGAAGCAAGTCGACGAAATGCTACGCGACGACATCATCCAGCCGTCCAAGAGTCCGTGGGCGTCTCCCGTAGTGTTAGTGAGGAAGAAGGATGGAACCCTACGTTTCTGCATCGATTATCGTCGCCTGAACAAAATCACGAAGAAGGACGTGTACCCTCTTCCACGGATAGACGACGCCCTGGATCGACTCCACAACGCGAAGTACTTTTCGTCGATGGACCTCAAGACCGGCTACTGGCAAATCGAAGTCGACGAGAGAGACCGAGAAAAGACGGCCTTTATAACACCAGACGGCCTCTTCGAGTTCAAGGTCATGCCCTTCAGTCTTTGTTCGGCACCTGCGACATTCCAACGAGTTATAGACACAGTGCTGGCTGGCTTGAAGTGGCAGACGTGCCTCGTATACTTGGACGACGTCGTTGTGTTTGCCTCAAGCTTCGACGAACACCTCCGGCGCCTTGAAGCCGTACTTGAAGCAATCAAGACCTCCGGCCTCACCTTGAAGCCTGAAAAGTGCCGCTTCGCGTACCAGGAGCTCTTATTTTTGGGTCACGTTATCAGCAGGGATGGTGTTCGCCCAGACCCGCGGAAAACAGCTGCCATCGCTGGCTTCCCGCCACCCACCGACACCAAAGCCGTGCGCCGTTTTCTAGCCTTGTGCGCCTACTACAGGCGCTTCGTCAAGGAATTTTCACGAATCGCCGAGCCGCTAACTCACCTTACGAAGACCGACGTGCAATTCAAGTGGGAAACGGCGCAAATCGAAGCATTTGAAGAACTGAAACGACGCCTTCAGATGCCTCCGATACTAGCGCATTTCGATGAATACGCCGATACAGAAATCCACACAGACGCAAGCAGCGTAGGACTCGGCGCCGTCCTTGTGCAGAAGACTGCTGGGCAGGAAAGGGTCATCAGTTATGCTAGCCGGTCGCTATCAAAGGCAGAAACGGACTATACTATTCCACAACGGAAAAGGAGTGCCTAGCGATCATCTGGGTTACACCCAAGTTTCGCCCCTACCTCTACGGCAGGCCCTTCAAAGTTGTGAGCGACCACCACGCATTGTGTTGGCTAGCTAACTTGAAGGACCCTTCAGGTCGGCTCGCACGGTGGAGCCCACGACTTCAAGAATTCGACATTACCGTCGTTTACAAGTCCGGAAGAAAACATTCCGACGCTGACTGCCTGTCTCGCGCCCCCGTCGACCCACCGCCGCAGGACGACAAGGAGGACGACTGCTTCTTAGGAACCATAAGTGCCGACGACTTCGCCGAACGACAGCGAGCGGACCCAGAACTCAGGGGCCTTGTGGAATACCTCGAGGGCAGGACCACCGTTGTTCCGAAGGTATTCACGCGCGGACTGACGTCGTTTTTCTTGCGCAATGGTATTCTCCTAAAGAAGAACTTCTCACCGCTTCGAGCCGATTGCCTTCTCGTGGTACCCTCGACATTGCGGCCAGACGTCCCCCAGGCCCTGCACGACGACCCAACGTCTGGACACCTGGGCGTTTCTCGCACGCTAGCAAGAATACAGGAGAAGTACTACTGGCCGCGCCTTTCCGCCGACGTCACCCGTTACGTAAAGACCTGCCGGGACTGTCAGCGACGCAAGACACCGCCCACTAGGCCAGCCGGACTTCTGCAGCCTTCCGAGCCACCACGGCGGCCGTTCCAGCAAATCGGGATGGACTTACTGGGGCCGTTTCCGACGTCCAATACCGGAAACCAGTGGATCGTCGTGGCAACTGACTACCTCACCCGCGACGCCGAGACAAAGGCCTTGCCCAAAGGCAGTGCCGCCGAGGTAGCCAAGTTCTTCGTGGAGCACATCGTCTTACGTCATGGCGCCCCAGAGGTTCTCGTCACCGACAGAGGTACGGCGTTTACGGCTGTCCTAACTCAAGCGATCTTGGAATACAGCCACACAAGCCACCGCCGGACCACCGCGTACCACCCACAGACCAACGGCCTGACCGAGCGTCTCAATAAGACCATCGCCGACATGCTGGCTATGTACGTCGACGTCGAACACAAGACGTGGGACGCCATCCTTCCATATGTGACCTTCGCGTACAACACGGCCGTACAAGAAACGACGCAGATGACTCCATACAAGTTGGTCTACGGACGGAGCCCGGCAACAACGCTCGACGCCTTGGTACCAAACGTGACCGACGAGAAAAATATCGACGTGACCACCTACCTACAGCGCGCCGAAGAAGCACGACAGCTGGCCCGCCTGCGCATCAAAACCCAGCAGCACACTGACAGCCGTCGCTACAATCTTCGACGACGCTTCATCGAGTACCAGCCCGGCGACCGTGTCTGGGTCTGGACGCCAATACGACGACGCGGACTGAGCGAGAAGCTTCTTCGCCGATACTTCGGACCGTACAGGGTACTTCGGCGCCTGCGCGCACTCGACTACGAGGTTGTCCCTGACGGCATTACGAACTCTCAGCGGCGCCGTGCACGGCCTGAAGTCGTCCATGTCGTGCGCCTCAAACCATATTACGCGCGTTAGCGAATCTAAGGACTGTCATTTTGTTTTATTATTGTACTTTGTTGCTTTATTCTTTTTATTTATTGTTGCATACGTTGGTCTGTTCTGTTTTAAGCATCGGGACGATGCTTTTTCAGAGGGGGGCGTTGCCACGGGCGTTTCCTATTATCACTTTTGCTTTATTCGGTTTTCGCCCACGAAGACTGTCAGCAACGCTCAGCGAGAACCGCGCCTCATTGTTCGAGAAGCTTCCCGATCATTGTAGATCGTTTTGTTAAGATTGCGCGCAAGACGCGCACACTCGAGCTCATTCTAGAATTTGCGCGACAGCCAGCGATAACGCTGGCATATTCGACGGCACATGTTTAAATGACGACGCGCTTCACCGCTTGTCAGTTGATCGACGGACGACGCCCTGTTCGCCGCTATCATTGCACAGCGTGTATTGCTGTAGTTCTAGTTTTCAGTTTCTCGGCCACAAGCTCGGCCGAATAAACAGTTTCATCTCGGACGTACTGACTGTTGTCTTCGTCGACGTCACGACCACGTGACAATACGTTTCGTTGTACTGCTATACTATACCCCCTTGCTATACTGTACTATACACGGCTATGGCATGTCCTGCCCTCCCCCTCCTTTTTTTCCTCCTCCTCGCATTCATATCAGTTCTCATGACACTTGCTTGCCTTTTCCACCCCCATGCTATACGACACATGGCTATGCTATATATTCCCCCCCCCTTCTTTCACTCATCCGCACCTTGACATCAATCCTCCTCACCATCACTTCTCGTTGCCACCTCTTGCTATACTGTACTTCCCATGGCTATCCTGTGCTTTACCCCCTCCTCCCTTCCTTCGTCCTCACCCTCACTTTTGTTTCCCGCACCCATTTACACCATACTTACATGGATAAGCTGCGTATGGTTTTGCCTACGTGACGCCATACATGGCTGTGCTATGCTTTACAAATTGCTTGTCCGCCCCCCCCCCCCCATTTCGCTTTCCCGCCCGCTTGCTATACTGTACGGTGCATGACTACGCTATACATAGTTCTGCCTGCTTGACGCAAAGTGACGTGAGACAACATACGACAGCCCAGGCCCCTAAAGCGCTCCGCACATACAAATCATCCCACTCGGTATGTAAAGTGTGAAGCCTACGTTGAGCAGTGGGCACTTCTACCCTGCGGATGCTCCTACATTGCCCAGAGTGGGTGTTGCCTAAATGGCAGTTTGCGAGAGCGCGCAACAAGTCGGCATTACATTGCAAGGACCCCGTTGTGTACCAGGCACGTGGGGCTGATTTTTGTAGTGCGTGGTCTGGTGACACTCCAGTGACGCTCGTGCACGTGAGATCATTGAAGCCGCTGCAATCTCAAAGAACAGTGCGTCCTGAGTCAGCTCTCCGGCTGACCATTATCTCGTGCTGAAATAATTCATCTTAACAGCAACACTTCTGATGACACGCAGTCTCGAAATATCTAATAGTTTTACATGCTTCCTTGCTCATATCCGCTGATGTACAATTTTTTTCTAGATATATGTAGTCGTTACTTTCAATAAACACTTCAGTCGTCAAATCGCTGTCGTTTGATCGTCTGCTCCGTCTTTTGCCTTTGCTCGATGTTCCTCTTCCAAGTATGTACCGAATATTCGAAGTCCTCAGCCTGTTGCAAAACACATTCTTTATAGCTGCAGGATAAAATTTCACCGGTGTCTCTATCACATAGGTGTGCCTATAATTTTAGACAAATATTTGAGCTGAATTATAAGTTTTATTGTTTCCACAATAAAGAAAAGTGTTAACCTCCCCTTTTTTTTAATTTGCTATTGTGTATTTCAGAAGATAGCCATACCATATTTGTATTTTCCCAGTATTTATGTGAGGCAAAAAGCAGAACATTACTAATACAAAGTCTTGGCTTCGAAACATGGTGCAATAATGAAGATGATTGTAGTTATGTTAAAAAAAACATGGTTGATCCCTCCGCTATAGGAATCGGAATAACACGAAAGTAAAGCGTACCCTTACAGAAGTAACAGAATGCTCACTGTACATTTATATGAGACAGTTTGCACAATGTATATTGATGTCTGGCAGCTATAGCACCCTTTAACGTTGATGCAACCACCTTGATGATTGGTGGTACATCTCCATCCCGACGACTAACGTCCATTTTAAATGATTAAACAAACACTTGTGCTAGCTGTAGTATAGTTAACGGTGAAGGCTTAATCAGAGAACGAGGTGTGATAGCCAGAAGAGCGTCGCATATTGAACGCACAACTTGGTCGCCATCCCGCGGCGTGTTAAAATGTGATTGAACAACACGGCCGGACTACAGGGTAACGCAAATCACGTCGCACCGCCACGGTAGCCGGGCCGCGATTTTTCTAGGGGCGAGCGCGTGAGCCGGGAACGCGGTGTTACAGCCAGGTGAGGCAGGCGCGCGTCGCAGAGTTGTTTTGGTTCGGGTTAGCGTGATGCTATGAGAGAAGCCGACGCTTTTACGACGCATGGGCTAAGGTCGCCACCTCGCGGCGTGTTGAGGCATTCACAAAAGTGATATTCTATTGAACACTCGCCGAATAGGACGGACGTGTAACGCGTTGCAGGTGCTAATCGCGGAGGCCACAGTAGTGACCAATTCCTTTACTTTACAGCCCCCAGAGGGCGACACCACACCGCCGACTGCGAGAGTGGTAGATATAAAAGGCGCGTTTGTAAAGCCTCTGGAGCCTGTGACCGTGGCGCAGTGGATAGCGTGCCCGGCATCTGTTGTTGCGGACTAGCGGTCGTGGGTTCGATGCCTTTGACGGAACCTTTTTTCTTTGCCATCTGATCGTGTAAATTTTTTTCCGTGACGGAAATACGTCCCTGAAGTCTTGGTGGACCCTGGCATAAAACACTTTCGTGTTAAAAATCTTTCAAGTGGTTGTAGAGCGCATCTACGAAGCACCCTATCGAGCCCGCTGCTGTTGAGCTGTACCGTTTCGGCACAATATAGCGCCGTATTAGCTCATTACGACGTATTTACATTCTAAAGACGTCTGCTATAAGTGTATGCGTCAGTGACTACGTATGTGACTCAAAGAGCACGCCTCCACCAGAAAGATGGAGCAGGAGAACCTATCCAGTTGTCATGATCTTGGTCGTCCTATTTATCCTCTAACAGCACCCCCAGCTTGACGCGCGCACTTATCGCACGAAGGGGTGACATTTGCATGAGCCGACGTTGGGAAGTCTAAGTTGTTACACCCTGAGGCAACGACGTCTTAAAGAGGCCCTGCGACACAAATGAAGCACGTCGTTTTCATTGCTTCTTCTGGTACATTGGAATGCGCTGGTGTCGTTGCACAAGATGCAACGCCGAAAACGTAGCTCTCATAATTTTATTTCACGGGTAAACTACCTCGATTTCGGACTAAAGCTAGACACATAGGTTTTTTTTTATGGGAAGTGACGTTTGCTCTTGCGGCAGTGACGACAAAGACAGTGCGTTTTTTATTGGCTTAACGCGACAAGTAGCATGTGCTATCCATATGGTGGCAGCAGGCCATACTACTCAGCGCTAAACTATAAAACCCTTTTTTATACATTCTCAGAAACAAATGATTTCTGTTTCATAATTACGTACTTTCAAAACAACGGACACGACACTAGGTGCACTGTGGAACTCGTGGGAATAAGGCCCCTCTACCTTCAGAAAAGTACCGCCATCTGCTGTCTCCTCCGACGTCTCACCTTCGAAAACTCCTTTTTTTATGTTTGCGGCCGTGAGGAAGTCGACCGTTCCAAACCTTTGGAACTCCCAGGTTAAGCCTTCGAGTATGGCGACTGAAACGCTGGACGGAACGCTAGCGTTCCACTCAGGACAACTGTTGACATGCGCGACGCATGCATACGGAGAATGGAGAGGAACGTTTTGGCATGGCGTTTAGGAGACAAGGAGGTGGCGTGTATTGATGGATGACGTACTTTTCGAAGGTAGAGGGGCAATGGCGCGTCCTCATACAGTATGACACGCAAGGCATCGCTCCATCGCAAGAGCTCCGCTCGAGGTTTGTTAGGTTGTCGAGACTCATTGTGTGCACTACACAACAAACCATGGGAGCGTATGCTAGATGACGCGCGTTGTCCGTCCCAACCATGATAACAACGCCGTCAGAAATAGCGGTGGCAAGGTACTGTGGGAGGGCCACAATGAGATGAGCTTTGCTCTATGTCTCTGTAAGAGGCGCGCGGTGATCGAAAGCTACCATTAACGTCAGCGGTAAAGTCAAATGCGAAACAGAACGTTTCTTGTCGTCCTCTGCTTAATTTTAAACATTGCGGACTAATAACTTCAGGGCAGTCGCAAAAACGTCTCAGGGCCTCTTAACAATAATTTTTCATATGGGGTGTTCACATCCATTAAAACTATTGCGCAGAAAATTGACCCAGCAAATAAAGCTAAAATTAATTAACGGTGCTTCCCGTTCCACGGTAAGTATTCCTGCGCAAAAGAAGGTAAATCTGCCTGATATCTACAGCGTGGCCTGCTAAGAAAATTTAATTTTTTAGATTCACTGTCAATCTGGCATCCTTCTGAATAAATTATCTTTACCACTCATTTGTATGAATTCAAGGGAGCCGAGGCGAAGGCCGATTGGTGTGACGAGGCGCCGGCATGCGCGTCAGATTAACATATTAAATTTAAAAAATTTAAAACATCACATTTAATGGTGTGACTTGCGCGAAGGGAACATCTCAATTGGCTCTGCCAGTCTGACAGTATGTTCAGCAAAGATGTTTTACCTCCCTTCGTTGTGAGCATTCAGAGGAGGCTCAACGGTCGGATTATGCATCGGCTTTTCCGAAGAGTTTCAAGCAATATAATAGATCACTGAAGATGTGTCATGATACGGGCGTTATAAAAAAGTCTCGAAATTACCGCATGCTCTATTTAGGAGTAGCTAAAAGATGTCAACGAAATAGTTTTATGTTACTCTGAAACTCATCGCGGCACCGCCTATTCATCACGGCATTCCAGGGAACGAGATTGCCAATGTCGTGGTTAGCATTTCACCCACCGAGCTGACAATGAGGAAGCCGAGTTCGAGTGCATGTATCATTTAGTCTCGTTCTATGGCAGTACGCAGCATTACAATGTGACACGCAGAACGGGCCTCCGTGCACACTTGTCACAACCTAGAGAGCTGAAGAGAAACCTACGCGCTATACGTGTCAACACATTCCCACGCCAAACAGGAAATCGCATCATAGCTCCTACACGACTCTGTCCGCAAAGCCGCTTCTGCGGGGAAGCCGGGTCTCTTCGGCATATATTAGGAGGCTGCAGAAAATCTCTGTTGAAACCACTCCGTCCTTACCACACCAACGAGCTTTGGGAGAGAGCCTTGACCAGCACCAATCTCAATGATGAGCTAAATCTGGTCGCGAGGGCCCAGAAAGCGGCCCGATCTCAAAGGGATTGTGGTCTAAAGGCGCCTCTCCTGAGCTCTCTTCTCAAATAAAGCCGTTTATTCTCTCTCTCTTTAGAAAAAAAACTGATGTTCAAGGTAAAGTGCAGGCTTGACGTTATGGAAAACTATTGAAGTGCGAATATCACTGCAGCTAAAGTTCCGACAAGTGGACTTCTCTTTGTAAGGGCACCAACTACCTTCATTAACAGTGTGTTCATGCACGATTATATGAAAGGAAGTTTCAAATATTGCTGCAAGAAATTCGTCATGTAGTGGGACGGCGCATAAGCTGAGGACATCATAAAGTGCGTGTCTGCTTGTGTATCTTATCGTTATTACTCAATTCTGCCTTATAATCACTCAGTATGGCACATTCATTTTCTAAAACCTGCGATAAGTAAATGCATTCGTGACAACGTACCCTGCGCTCATGCTTTCTGTTCTATGTTTTTAAGGTTACTGGAGAAAGAGAGGTACGAAAGACAGGGAGGTTAACCAGAGGAAGCCCCGTTTTGCTACCCTGTACGTGGGAAGGAGAAAGGGTATGTAAAAGAAAAAGAAGAGTTTGTGGCGACAGCAGGCGACAAAAAAAAAACAAAAAAAAGTCATGGCCGTAGTCCAGGTACTCCACAGGTTACTGGAGAGTGCGAAAAGCCTTTATACACATGCTGCTAATAATGACAGTGGGTGCATTTACGTCTACAAGTCCGCTTGTCGAAATTTTGTTTGGCTGCAGAGACTCTCCCAGGTCAATGATATCTCTTTGAATCTATGCGAAACAAAACTCAAACGAAAACTATGCTTACCACCATTCTACTTCGATTTTGTTATCCTTCTCTCTCTCTCTTTTACTCCTCTTTCCCCCCTCCCAATGCGTAGGGTAGCAAGCTGGACGCATTGTCTAGTTAACCTCCCTGCCTTTCCTACATTCCTTCTCTCTCTCTCTACATTTTAATTGTCTTAAAGACATCGATTTTGTTACACCTTAACCGGAGTTGCAATTACTGAAAGCATGGTGTATTTGTGGTGTTGATTTTTTTCAAACCCTACAACCATTATAATTAAAGCAGCGAGCATCTCCAAAAACAGTTCTGTCGTGGACGTATAATTTATTAGCATAAAAGCTGTAGCTAAAGCAATGGATGAAAGTGCTTTTCGACAAGCAGCGAGAACACCGTATGTGAGATAACATATTTTACTACTGAAAGAATGGTGTGAGTCTGACGGGTGTTGTCGCTTACCATACGTTATTACAGTGATGATCAAACGTCCCCAGGCCGCCTTGGCATGGGATTAGATGTCATAGGGGCCAGGGCACTTCTAACCGCCCTTTATGTAGTAGTATACTACAAGCAATAGTTAAACTCGTTGATGTTGTCTAGTGCTGGGTAAATAAAGGCCAATTTTAGTTAGTAAGGGCTAATGATGCTTGGTGCGGTAGAATTCTGGTTAACTTTTGCCAGTTTTGCCTAATGGTGTTTGAGTGAGTGCTGATTTTGTTTTATGTTCGCTGATGTCGACTAGCGCTGCTATTCATTTCTTGCATTATCCAATTACCACAAATCCTTACGCACGGCCTGACAATGCTCTAGAAAAAAGTTTCTGCCAAATTATTATTGCGAGTCAACTCTAGCGTTCCAATCGTAGTGATTTTTTTTCGCGCGAGAGACGCAATATAACAAGTGCGAATAAATTTATCCAACATGGCTGAGGTATATTGGGGGGTAAAAAATGTAAGTCTGACTAAGCAGCATCAAAGAATAGGTGAGAACACGTTGTGCTTCATTTTAAATTAACAATTCTTTCTCGAAAGCCGACACAAGACATGCTCTGTAAATGTCGACTATATCACGGCCTACGAGACGTCCTGTGATAAATGCTGCAATGACACTGCAAAGCTAATAACGAAGTCATCAGCAGGAGACCATAGCCTGACGTACTTCCACTTGGGATTCCTGTATTGCCAATCTCCTTTTGCTCAGCCAGAAAACGAAACAAATTGCTATGTTATAAAAATATCCTGGAACAATTAGCCCTGCACGGCCCATGATATTCTCCCTTACAGTGATTGCTATCTCACCGATGCACGTTGGTATAAATGCTTGTTCTGTCTTGATCAGTCTACTGTTTCTTTTATGATGGTTATTACACTGCTTCTACTCACTTAAGATTATTTTCGACGTTCTTGGCTGCGGCGAAAGCAAAAGTAAGTTTTATAAGGTTTTTCTAATGAAAAATAGTGCATTAAACACAGCACTGCGTAAAATGTCGAAAACCACTAGTGCTGGTAAATTTCCATTTTGTAATCGCAAATTACTCATTTAAGTCCAGTGGTGAACGCCCTTGAGTGCGTGCCTCAATTGCGTGTTAGCTGACATGATCTTCTTCAAAAATCACTAAACGATAAGCAGGTTGGACTTATATAAACAAAATTTCAAAAGCCCTTTGGAAGCTGCTGGCCTCACAATGGTTAATCAGTTAAAATAATGCAAGTACGGAAATAGCACGTGAGCGATACAGCAATAGTTATTTCTAGAAGAGTTTTCTTTGCAAGTAGTTTTAGCTCTTGTCCCTGTGTTGTTAGCTGAACTTATAGACTTGCACGCCAAAATGCAATCGTAGGCGGTCTATCTTATCGTACTTATATTACAGTCAAATGTCAGATAACGGCACTAACGTTCACGTAAATAAGGTTTAACCTTGATGTCTAGAAAGCCAACACACCAACTCCTCAAGATTTTCTCCACGTTCCTTAACGTCATTGAACAGAGGAACTTCACGTGTGCAATTGTCAGTACTTTGATGAGTTCCTGGCCTAGGTAGCAGATTACATGAAACGTCTACTAGCCTAGTGCAAAATAATATCGGCTTCTACTGTTAGTGAGACCACTCATGCATTTCGTTAATTATGATATAAACGTTTGCTTTACCTATTATATTTAATTGCGATGTGGTGTGAAAGAGCTTTGGTGAGGCAGAAATATTTCAAGCTTGATTAGGTAACCTAAAGGGCAGGAATATCATTCCGCCATATGCTAGCAACGCTTGGCGCATGTGCCGTGCCTTGCTCAGTTTAGTTTACGTTGCGGCAGAGCTTTCCCTCAAGACATAAGGCACCCTGTGACAGGCCAACATAGCGTGTGAAGTAAAAATCTTGCACTCATGAGCAACAGCATTGTGTTTGCATTAGCGAAAAAAGAAAGACAGAAAGAACGTGAAAAGAACGAAAAGCACGTTGCAGCAATAAAATTTGTACCATTCCTGTACGCTTTGCACCAACAGGCATACCTGAAGTGCCACTGTGGAACTGTACCTGAAGTGTCACTGTGCCAGTTCCTTGTGCTTGCCTGAAGCAGCTCACCTTGGCATACTTCAGTGAGCGATACAACGACTCTATATGCCTATAAACTTAAGGGTCTGTGACTCCATGTGTTTCCACTGCGGCCTTTGTGATCCCTTACCTATATATCTCGCGCAACGCAAGTTAGACTATAAGTCATCCTCAGCAGCAGCAGAATTGGTTGGTATTCGGGGAGCTGTTGAATGTGTGTCCGACCAAACAATGACCAAATTTACAATGCTCTCTGATGCAAAATCCTCGTCGCAAGCTATTGATTCTTGCTCAAAAGAGGATAATACTACATGTTGGCTTCCGAAACCCTAAAGGCATTCAATCTGGTCACACGATTATCTCCCAATGGATACCTGGACCCCCTGGCTTGGCAAGCACAGAGCTAGCTGATACTGCAGCAAAAGCCGCTCTGGATAACAGCGCCGTTCACGTAAAACATTCATACTGTCGAAGTGATGTTAATTTTCTGTTGAGATCGCTTATGCGACCGGGAACAACTTACCGGCCTAACCCAGACTATTGGTATAGGCGTCTGTGGGATACAGACCATCACATGGCTTTTCACCTCCCGGCTAAGATAAACTGAAGCCCCGCCAGTTTGCAACACAGGATTGGACTGGGTGTCGCCTTCAGTCGACGCTACACGCCCCCTATCGGCCATGCGGACAACCCAAACGGTGATGACACTTTTTAAGTGTATGAGTCTTTACCACATCCATTCTGCGTCTGTCCTCTACACGTGTCCCACCGGAAGACGCTTACTTCAACGTTGGCATCCATGTGAAAACTTAGTGAAACTTTCCTATTGTCTGCAGTGTACAACCAGACAGCGTC
The DNA here is from genome assembly GCF_013339695.2 of Rhipicephalus sanguineus. NCBI lineage: Eukaryota > Metazoa > Arthropoda > Arachnida > Ixodida > Ixodidae > Rhipicephalus > Rhipicephalus sanguineus. The sequence continues at coordinate 85,529,007 of NC_051183.1, read as the reverse complement.
AACTGCTACAAGATCATTTATAGACATTCTGAAGAGGACTGAACTAGACACTAGACTTTAGGAAACCCACAGTGTCGCGTCGTTATTGTACATACGCACCACCTCTTTCTCTTCCCACCATCACTCTATTTACCCCTTTCCCGTTTCTGCTGTGCAGAGTAGCATACCAGAGCTCACAAGCTACGACCAACCCCTCTGCCTTCTTCTGTTTCGCTCTCTGAAATTATGCACTTTACTTGCATATTTTAGATGATAACGTAAGAGCCCGCAAATGTAACAATCTGTTTGCATGTGTTTTAGGTGACAAATTATGATGCAGGCATCCCGCAAATGCACTGCAGTTGTACTGGTACTCGTTTGTCTGCTGTCCGCGTTAGAAGTACCCACAGGGTTGCTTTTTGTAAAGGGCCATCCGGGTACGTATATTGTTTTCTTTTTTACCACAGATCTAGCGCTGAATGCGTGAAATGCTTGTGTAATATATACATACACACACACGTGTGTGTGTGTGTATGCTGCTCTTAAGGAATCGCTTCGTCGACCAAGAACGACACAGGCGAAGCGCTTTTCCATAATGTTCCAACTAGCCCTAAGACAAGGTCTCCTCATGAAAACTTCCAAACGCACTGTGCATCAGTGTTGCGGAATGGGCGCCTCCATTCCATTACAATTCCATTCCGGGGAATTTGAACTTGCCGCAATTCCATTCCTTTCAATTCCTCGGAATGAAAAAAACATAGCACATACCCACTCCGGGAGTGGCCGGGCAGTTCAGTTCCATTCCTGTAATTCCTCAACGTAGGAAGGGCATCTTGATAGTTTTATCTAGATAAAAATGAACGCCCCATAAAGCTGATGTCATCAGATGCAGTAAGACGCAAAACACGTTACCAAGGTAGAGAGATAATATCTTCGTGACATATCTCGTGCAGTACAACCAGCCTACTAATTCCCATAGGGGCAGTTCTCCCGCTACCTCTATATAGTATTCGCATGGTCAGCATGTTTGAATGAAAGGTGATGTTTTAATATTGTTTAAGCTTAAATGTGTAATGCTAAAATGTCGACATAGCGTAATTTTAAGCTGACAAAAGTAGTGTTCAAAAAGACTAAGCAGTTTTGCCACGCGTCTGGGGCGGTCGTGAATATGGAGAAAATTAAAATTTGGTTAATGGGGAGCAATACCCTCTAGATCTGCTGGTATTAGTTGGAACAGTGCACCGCTCGGGAACCTTGTGCATTTGCATCGAATACGGAACACTGAGCCGCACTGCTCGTCAGCACTCACGCTTGTCAAGCGCGCCTCGCAAGCATGGATGGCGTGAGGGGAACTTTCTGTGTTCGCCTGTGCGCAGGTTGGCAATGTCTTCCTTGTCGCAAAGGTTATGTACGTGTGTCAGGCACTAAACTGCTCGTAAGATAAAGATCAGGCTGCGCGTAGAGTATTCGTCATTTTCGTGTATGGGTATCAATGGAAACCAATGCGCAGGGATAATTTGTTTCTTCCTTCAGTATCTGATGGGATAATGCATTTGCTTGTACACTAACTTATGTCTCGGTTTGCAGTAGGCGCGTTGCTTATAAATATACCATGCTTGTAATCAGCCAAGCCGTTTTAAAAATACTGCTTTATTGTTAAATGCGAGGCTCTGACTTACTAATGTCTGAAATTTGAAAAACAGCGCGAGAAGAAAACGCGATCTATTTTTGGAAAAAGACGTACTTTCATTCCCATTCCATTCCGTGCAAAAGGCGCATAATTCCATTCCCATTCCATTCCTCCAAGCGTTGTCCCCATTCCATTCCCATTCCATTCCGGGGTCGCGAAAATGTGGATAGATTCCGGAATCATTCCAATTCTGGAGTGGCAACTCTGCAACACCGCTGTGCATGTTCGGGACTTTTACAATGCTCATTCTAATGGGTTTGCTGAAATTTTTGGCAGTATTCCTAGCAACCATATACACAGAAATCTTGGCGACTTACCGCTTTGACATTTAGAGGTTAATGACAAGGTAGCGGCGGGAACATAATTTTCGTGCGTATATTCAATTCAATGCACATATATGAGTACCTCCAATCAGATTTTAAATAAATAGGAAAGTGCTAGTTTTCAGAGTAGCATTTGTGCCACACAAAGGAGGTGCAATTGAACCATGCGCTTGATCATTTTCTAAGGGGAGTGTAGAGGAGCGGGCACATTGTACTCACAGTCATATGGCCGCGTAAGCCACTGCGTTGAAGCATACTGACAAGCTTGGACTGAGCCATAAAACGCCATATTGCCACTTAGCCAGCGCAAAAAAGGACATCACCCCATAATATTACCCTGTGTTATCATACGCTTTGATTCAGCTTAATATAAGCTATGAGCAACTTGCGTTGTCTTCCGGACCATTACTCCGCTATTATATAAAAGAAGCAGAAAATTTATAGCAAAGTCGTCCGAGCAACGCTCTATGCCTGTCCGCCACTGTGATACTTTTGTTACGGTGCTACGCTGCTGACCGACGGTGGCATTTCGATGGTTGTGTATTGCTAGAGTACCATGTAACAGGATGTCACCAGGAGGTCACAATTTCCGGATCAATCTACTACAGTATGCCTCATAATCATATCGTGGTTTTGGCACGTAAAACCCTATGTATCATTGTTACATTAAGCTATATACCCGGTGGTGAAGAGTAGATAGGGGATGTTGTAGAACGGTGCACTCATTTTTGCGAGTCAAGGCCCCATGATTGTAGTGTAGGAAGACACATTTCGCGTAAGGAAGGTGGTCTACTACTACTTCTTAGAGCCTATAAATGCATGCTTGCGCAATTTGTCCAGTTTTCTGTCGTTGGTATGCTGCATGCCCCTTTTTGTATATCTTTTCTTTCGAAGAAGCTCGTTTTCTTTCTAAAACACATTTCTAAAACACATTCCCAAAACGCCACTAAGTAGGTAAGACAGCTACCGACTGTCGTGTCCGTTGATCGTGGCCACACGCGGCGTACATCGCCGGAAAAATGAATATAGGATCAACGCTACAGTGTCTAGATCCTTCACCGCGGTAGCGTCAGAGGGAACGCTCGATGAAGAACCGGTCAGTGTGAGAATGTGAAAAAAAATCCCCGTTCTTTACTCACTTCTTTGAGGACAGCCTCCCAAAATGGGAGTTAGTGCTAATTTTGTTCAGTTATTTCGGGCGGATGATAACATTGGGCCCAAGATGTGCCTGCGTGGACTATAAATTGATGTATTGTATCGGGAACTACGTAAAATGGGGTTTCGTCAGATGAAATTTCGAATGTACATTTGTCAGTATCAATTTGTTTCACCTTCTCACCATTAAGTTTGAAGCACCTAATGGCATGCATGAATCGAGTCACGGTAGCAGGCTTTTTCTAGAGACTGAGCATAACTGTCAGGAAAATTTCCTTGGCTGCAAAACACCCTCCCTGTCAAAATACTATTTAGAAATAATATAGTCCTCATATATACTAATACATTGATAGCAATAACAATACACAAGACAGGAATACAGAGAAAGTATGCTGCTTTTATTCTCCCTACATATAACGGTGGGCGTATACATGCGCCTTAACAAGCATCGTGTCAGGTGCATTATAATATCATCTGGCTTGATACCACAAAGAATCGTTGTTCCCCTGCTCGCCTGATTACCAACACAAACAGAAGCGAAAGAAAAACAATGACATGATGTGTCCAGATACAGATCTTCTACGAAAGGATATCAAGCCTGGAAGCAAATCCTGCGACGTATTTCGAGGAAGAAACCTTTTTGCACGTTTTTACCTAACATTACCATTTACTCTGGCTATATTTCTTTGTTCTGGTCGCGTTAGTAAGGGATCCGCTATACCTGCACCCGGGAGAAAAGGGAGGCGTATGGATACTGAAGCGACCTCCGTCTCTTCCTACAATACCTGAGGAAGGTAAGCGTTTTGTTAGTGTTATGACTTGCGATGTGAATATAAAGTGTTGAGGTACAGCTTCAGTCATTTCCTTGCAATAAGCACTACTCACCGCAGCGAGAAAACTTGAAAACTTGAAAACGCTGCTACACAGGCATGTTCAACTTAGTAGGCTATTCGCTCACGTGTCCTTAGTAAAATGTATGTTGCACATGCGTAAAGGCTTTTGCAATAGGAAATACCTCTCTACTGTGTAGATTATATCCCCCAGTAGAGAGCTAATCCCCGTGGCCCAGGGGCGTAGCCAGAAATTTTTTTCGGGGGGGGGGGGGGGTTCAACCATACTTTATGTATGTTCGTGCGTGCGTTTGTATGTGTGCGTGCCTATATACGCAAGCAAAACTGAAAAATTTCGGGGGGGGGGTTTGAACCCCCCCAACCCCCCCCCCCCTTGGCTACGCCCTTGCCGTGGCCGATCATAAGCAGTTCTCCATGAGATACCTGATAGGCCGTTCATATATACAGCATTAAAAGCGGGAGATTCAAGATGACTTGTAGTAGTAGGTGCTTAGATGTTTCACCACCCTTTGCAGAGTGGACTTTTGGGGGTAGTTCTCCTGTCGTTGCATGACAGCACTGGAAAAAGAAGAAATCACACCATCAGATATTTATAAGCATAATGTGTCAGAATTTTGCACAAGTACACATATAAACTTCGTCAATGAGTAAACAGCAGTTGGTCGTACATATAAGTGAACATGCCTTATAACGTTTTTTGTATCACTCGAGGTAGCCTCTTTAGAAGGCATGTCGTGCATCAAGTGCCTTGCGCATTTTGTACTGATGTTTCCAGAAGTCCATGGCAGAAAAAGAAAACACCAAGAATATTCCCGATTAAAATGCCGGTTTCTCTACCACACTAAACCGAATGTACATTCATAATTATGTGAAACTGTTGTTGCAAATATTGTGTATTAAAGTGAGAGTAAACTTTTCGGCTGATCACAGACCTTGTGGGAATTGGTTTAATGCGAAGCAATTAGGGAGTAGCCGTCCATGCTGCATTTTTTGGCTTTGAGCCAACCAACCATTACGGCGTGGATCGACGTGTTTTTTGTAACCGCAGCAGTCGTGTACCCATCGTGGCGTAGGCACGTCGAATACACTGGCGTTAAAAGGGTAACTTATGGTCTCACGTAACGTCCGCACTCACTTTAGAGCCTAGACGTGAATATTATCTAAACGAAAAGCACTTTACGGTGCGATGACATGGATATCATACGTAACTTTCGTTATTGTAATCCTCCGGGCTCGAGCAGCGCTTGAGTATATCTGGCTGAGTCATAGGAATAAAAATTAACGACTAATACACTTATATGAAAGCGGAGCCCACACTGGAACCGCAACTGACGTAAACCCGGCATGACGCCTGTTTCGTAATAGTCGGTATCGTAGGTTGGTGTTCTCTCTTTTTTTTTGGTACCGCAGGGGTGGTTACATTGTTGAGCGGCCGCTTCCAATGCGTCCGCTTCCCAGTGCCGACCGAAAAACCCACATTTTTTCCTAATGGAAAATTAATTAATTAAAACCGACCTGCCGCTCAGTTGTTAATGGGTACGCATCTCGAAAGGTGGCCCCATAAGGTTCTGTAAAGGCCCCTGCGCACCTTAACCCACCATAGCCTTGGTGAAATAGTTGAGTATCCACCGCGGCACTGGGAGGCAGAGAATTCCTGCTGCCGGGTGCCCACCGCTAAAATAGGGATAAGTGCATTTCCGGCCTGGTGCTCGGCAGAACGAAGTTCATAGTCGCTTGGGAAGGCACCCACCCTGTGGGATATTGGCGGCATGGGACCACCAGACCTAAAAATTAGGTCAACCTCTTCTTTTCCCCAGGTGGTGACATGAAAATCAATGCATTCATGTCATGTACGTCATGACATACATGCCCCGCCTCTCATGGTGCGCTTGCGGCCGTTTCGCTATCTTGACATGTACAAAATTCGGTGTTGCATGACGTGACTGTACGGCGAACATAAATGACACGTGGTAACATGAGAATCAAGATATGCAAATCAGGTACAGTATGATTTACATGTCATGCTCATTGTGTGCTCGCGGCCGTTTCCCTAGATTAATATACACCAAAACTTGTATTGCGTGACCTCATTGTATTACGAACGTAAATGACAGGTTGTAACACTCAAATCATAAGAAGCCTGTCCTTACGGCATGATTTACATGACAATGTCTTAGTGCGCTTCTGGCCATTTTATTAACTGGATATACACCAAAATTGCTATGACATGACAGGATTGCGAGACAAACATGTATGACGTGTCATGTACTGCATATCCGAGAATATACGCTTCATTATATAAAATATTATACATGCATGTATGCGTGACAAACATGCGATATATAGTGAACTAGATTCCATGACATCAATGAGCTCTCTGCTGGCTCGACAATCAGACGTCCTCACTGTCGGCTATTCCCTCGGACAGTCAGCGTGGCAAGGCGTTGGACGTGATTCGGAAGTGTCATCTGCGTGTTGGCGATCCAGCTGAGGTTCGATTGTGCGGTACGTGCATAACCACCTTGGTATGCGGCTAGGCACTTACCTTCAGAACCGCGAACAATGTCGTCTACCCTCCTATACCCTCCGATGTCTACCCAAGCTGAACGGCGCGTGTGAGCGACTTGTTACGCCTCGACTGCTGTTCATGTGTGTTCAAGTGTGTGTGATTGATGAACGTTCTTTTCCTTCATGTCTAACTGTCAGTAAGATTCCGGACGCACACGAACGGCAGTTGAGGCGCAACTAGTCGCCCTTACACTACCTTCGGCTTGGATAGACATTCGCGCATCGGAGTGTACGCTAACCGTTCGTGGTGCTGAAGGTAGGTAGCTTGCCGTTGACCTCGTTCGGAACGCTGTCCCACCACAGCATAATGCGCGCCTGAGGTCTTCACACGTAACGTCTTCCGCATATTTCTGGAGAGACCTGACCTATGCGAAGCACTTAACAGTGTGCAGTCGAGGTGCCTGCTTATATTGTCACAGTCCGCGTGTGCATTTCACTGAACACGCGTTGTTGTGACGCAGAAACGTTTGTGGCCCAAATCATCAAGACCTTCAAGCCACATAGTACGCTGGTCCTTGTGTACGGTGACTTCAACGTCACCGGTCAGTCCGGTTGGCTACCCCACGCCGGGGGAAAGGGAAGATGGGAGAGACAAAGAGAGAAAGGGGGGAAGCGAGAAAAAAAAGGAAATGGTCAATAAATGAGACGTCAATGTGGTGAAAAACCAAGGCAAGTGGATTGAGAGCGTAATGCTAGATTTCGACTTGTTGAAACTGAAGACGCTACAAAGACCCACGACGCAACATCGTTCGTACATTTATCTCACGTTTGCAAGCATGCCGTGACACGTTAAGATGACAGAGCCTCTGACAGTCTACCACACCGATCGCAAGACATTACTGTGTGAGTGTAGGACCATCCGTGACAGTGTGGGTGTGTGAGCGTAATCACAGGGTGCATGATCTAAAATAAAGGTTATGCAACTTAACAAAATGTGTATTCACTGAACTTCAACTTTAAAAAAATGCAGTCGTACAAAACAAATCAAATCACTAATGCATCGCATGGGGTTGCGCAGCATTTTTTGGATTCGTTGGACTGTCAATATCATTCGGTTTGCAGGGAAAAAGCTTCGCGCTCAACCATCTTTCTATAAAAAGGGGTTTTATTTTAGCCTGTACATTACGGAGAAGGTGAATCGGAGAAATAATGCTGGTATTGTTTAAAGGAGCACTGACACAAAATTTCGAAGGCGAGATAATGAGTGAAATAGATGTTTGTGGAGCCACACACAACGTCTACGAAATATCAAGGGACAATATAGCCTAGAACATATTTAAAATCAATTTTAAAGTGCATGCCGCGCGACTAAGCGAGATGCGAGCACCTCGCGACGCCGACATCAACGAGGCGGATATGTAAACAAACCTACGTCACGAGTTTGTGTTGGCTGGTTGCTGGTTGTGCCCTTGCGCTTGTGCGCTTGTACTACCTGCCATTTCTTCCTCCGTGCCATGCGGCTTTTCGTGTGCTAGTTGTGCTCCCTTCCGCTGTTCGCTCGTCGTGCCATTTGGCAGATGTTATGGCCCGCTCACGCTAGCGGCAAGCCTGCCGCAACGGCGTGGTGCCGCAGAACATCGCCCGTCGCCGCACGCGCGAGAGCTATCCAACGTGCACGGCAAGCTTCTCCGGCGAGGCATTCGCGCCTTCGAAAAACATGGCCGCACTGCCAAAAGCGGTTGTCATCCACTTCGAATCTATGAGGTGGCCGCCGTGCGCTTTGTAGCGTGTAAGCTTCGAACTGATGCTTCCATTTGCTTTAGATTCATGTCCTTAAGCTTCGAGAGCAATGTATTCGTCCCGATTCGGGCGCCGTTTTTGAGAGCCATAGTCAAATAATCGATGCTGTAGGGTTAACGAGTCGAAATGGGCGCTTCCGAATGCTCGGAGGACATAGATTACGCGTTTGTTGTTTCTAATCCTCCATAGCTGGCGCCACTTGACCTAGTGCCACCTTGGGTACACTTTATTTGGTTTTACACGACGCTTTTTTTAATGCCAGAAAGAGTAAAACGCTCTATTGACTGCTCGAACCATGCCTGGCAACGACACGGGCGACATCCGCACTTCTAGCGTGAAAAACGCGGATCAAAAAGCAAGCACCTCGAAGCGTCCCGCGTCAGACGAACTGGCGTAGCAGACGAAGAGTAAGTGCGGCGCCCGCCGCACCAGCTCTCGCGTGTCGGCTACGTCACAATTTTGCGTGGTTACGTGGCCAGCTGTGTTTACCCGTCCTCCGGAAGTAGTGCTGCCTAGCTCGGTGCTCTTTGAAACCGAAACTGCGACTGGGCGCTCTACAAACGTCTCTAAATAAATACCCGTCGCGCACTCGCGCAAACGAGGTTTGCAGCCGTGATAAGTGGATCATAAGCTATCTATTGCAACAACAACAAAAAAACAAGGTGCAAAATTTTTGTGTCAGTGCTCCTTTAAGGATATGGTTCACACGACTGCTGACCGAAGATTGCAGGATCGAATTACTGCCGTGGCGATTGCATTTCGATGGAGACTAAATGCTAGAAGCTTGCGTTCTTAGATACAGATGCACGTTGAAGAACCCCAAGTGGCGAAAATTTCCGGAGCGCTCTACAATGCCATCCTTCAACATCATATTGTCGTTTTAGGACGCAAAATCCCCATGCTTAATATTTTAATTATTATTATTTTATCTTAATGTTACAGCCACAATCAGTTCGTAATCAATAACAAAGAATCGAGGAACGCGCTTACGGAAACATAAATATCTCGGTGAACGTCAGCGAACAGCGACGGTCGCAAGCCTGGCCTAGTAAAGAGCACAGACGCAAGTGAACAAGCGCAAGGAACGTCCAGATATAATATTTAGAAAACGCTATACCCGTGTACCTAGATTTAGGTGCACATTAAAGAACCACAGGTGGTCGAAATTTCCGGAGTCCTCCACTACCGCGTCTCTCATAATCATACCGTGGTTTTGGGACGTTAAACCCCAGATAATAATATTATTAGAAAACACTATATAACAACTCTCAAACGCAGCTCTCGAATGAATAACTAATGTCATAAAGGTCTTCATGCTGAAATATCCTTGTAGTGAAGCTTGCTGGGCACGTTGGTGAATCATGATGGTAAGAACAACGCGAACGTAAAGCACGGGAGGAGGAAGGAACACGCGCGACGACAGAAGCGCTGACAATCTCCTCTTTATTCCTTGCGTTTGCGACCTATAAATACCTGCACGAGCCATTAGCAAGAAAATGAAAGGAGATCAGGTGATATCCTTTGAACAACTCAGCCTTGTGCTGATTTCCAACAATCTAAAAGTGCAAGCTCTTTGTTTGATAGTGCCGGAGATGCCAAACCAAATAAAATAAGAGTTGATAGTCGACGCTCGTGTCGACGTGTGTGTTCGTTCTTCGCCCGGCGCTTTACGTTCGCGCTCTTCTTACCGTCATTGAAATATTCCTATTTGCGGGCTTTTTACAGCGAATCCGCCGTAGTCTAGCCTATGCCGTAGTAGCAGCGGTATATTGACATCCGCAGAAAACTTTAGGGTATGTGCTATTGGTTGAGCCGGTAGATCACATGATCAGGTGACCAATCAGGTGTAAGTGGGCGAATTTTAAATCTAGCGCTGGATTCACGGCATCACATGGTCTCACAAGTCAATCCTATAGACTGGCGTATATAGGTCGCCGTGCCGACGAGGCAGCGTTGCGATCTTGCGGAGAGCCGAATACTTCGAACTGCGAGCTTGTGGAGCTAAAGCTATTTTCCAGCGGATAGCTCACGATTATGTACTGCGAGCTCGTGAATCTGCGTCAGTTCTTCCGCAGAGAGCCCAATACTGCACAATGGGGATCGTCTTCACGGAGCGAGTATCTCGTAGTTGTTGTTTCGTTACTTTGTGTTCTGTGCCCAATAGGAAGTGGCCCGACGAGACCAGACGGGAGAGAGCAGCTGAGAAGAAATCCACGAATTGCTGGAAGGGGAGGTCTGCCTATTACTGGATTTTTATATCATCGTACGTATATTGTTATTTTCTTGACGCATATTAACCTGCCACGGTGGTCTAGTGGATACGACGCTCGACTGCTGACCCCGAAGTAGCGGTTTGGAATCCCAACCGTGGCGGCCCTATTTTCATGCAGGCTAAGTGGTCGAAGCTAGCGTACTTATATATAAATGCATCGTGGTTTTGGGACGTTAAAACCTATATTATTATTATTATTATTATTATTATTATTATTATTATTATTTTATTTTATTATGAATGTTGGCCTTTGTTTGTTTGTTTTGTTTTTTTGTTGTTGTTGTTTTTCGTGCGCCAGTACAAAGACCTTATGGTTGTTCCTGGGCACGTTAAATAAACGTTTGATTGATTGATTGATTATTATTATTATTATTATTATTATTATTATTATTATTATTATTATTATTATTATTATTATTATTATTATTATTATTATTATTATTATTATTATATAAATGCACTATAAAAAACTCCAGACAGACAATATTTCGGAGTGCCCTACTATGGCGTCCCTCATAAAAAATAATATCGTGGTTTTGGGACGTAGACCCCTAACAATCAGTGTTATATTGCTCACATTGCAAATGTGAAATAACAGCCGAATATAGAAATTCTCAGCCACATCCTTGCAGTTTAAAGCAGTGCACCCCGCATTCAGCCCTAGGCTATGCTATCCAACGTGGATATACTGAACTCGTTTGCTTTTAGTTCGTGGAACAAGTTATGAAACAGCACCAAAGGAGCAAATACCACAGGTCAAGCGGCTACTGCCAACTGAAAATTGTCTGTTTAAACAAACGGCTTTTATACTTTCTAGGTGTAGACAAGCGTACATCATGCGTAGCCACTAGGCAAACTAACAAGTTCTTTTCAAAAGCTTATCTCGCTTTTTGATAATAGACGCGAGGTAGCACTGACACTGCGGTCACCATCGTTTGATGGGCGAAGCACCTTAAGGCCGAGGTATGTTCGTCCGTGTGGCGTCCGTGCCCGTGCTTACACTTCTACTCACCCACTCATCATGATTGGATTCGTGGAGATGCGCGGTTTTAACAATAAGGTTAAGAATACAGTAATCTGTAATCTGTAGTAATTAAATTAAGACATAACAATATAAGACACCTGCGAGCGCAAACCCTTTATACTAGTCGGCGACTTTAACGTACATATTATGGACCTTGGGATCTAGCTTTGTCGTCGACTCTCACTGTCGGCTGCCACGGCACATAGAACATCGTTGCTATAGTAAAAATGTATATGTGTGTATGTGAATAAAAAAGGGTTTACAATAGACGAACATCAATCATAATTGTGACAGCACAATATGAAACATCTACAAGCACAATCACTTTATACTAGTCGGCGACTTCAATGTACACATTAGGGACCTTATGACCTAGCTTTGTCGTCTACTCTTATATCACTTTATGTCACTCAGTTTACATTATATGGGACAACGCTCGGGTAACGTACAGTTACGCACCCAAACGATACCCAAAGCTTCGCCCACTCGACATGATCCATTTCGTGCAGATGCGTGGATATTTTTTAGGCAGAAGAATGCTATATTTTGTTTTCATTCTTAGTTTCTTTTTTCCGTGAACTTTGTTTTTTTTCATCATGGAGATGATACATTCGCACGTCTTGCAATTATCCTCTAAAGGGTTGCCATTGCCATTCTTTCCGCTGTAGTCGCGTAGGCCAGCATGATCATTCAAACATTTTAACGTTTAGCTTACATGAACTGCTACACAAGTCATAGTTACTTGAAATACCACGTTACACAAGTAATCACTCAAACTTGTCTTACGGATTAGATCTTAACAAGGAAGAACCTTGTCTTATAGCGCAGAATACTTGAGGAAAAGCCAGGACAAGATAGAACAGAGTGCGGTCTGTGCTATCTTAGTCTTTTCTACTTCAAGCATTCTGCGCGCCAAAGTAGTTCTTGTCTATTCAAGTACGTTGTGGCAACCAGCAAAAAGCAGGCACCTTGTTACGATTAGTTTTTCACGGGGAAAAAGCGCCTTTTTATGCATTTCCAATGCTCGCTCATATAAAGGACATCTTGCCAGTAGCATTTAAATTCAAATAACGTTGTGATAATTCGAAATTGTATTGAGATTGCGCTACAACAAACAAACTTATGTTACCCGTGCGCTTACCAGGTTTTAGTAGACGGTCAGCCAAATTTGGCTACAGAAAAACATTTATTCATATCATTGTGTAGGGATGTAAAGCCACAAGAATTAAAAAAAAGAAATATCTTTTTGGCGTCGACTTGGATGAGTTCGATATGTGCTGCATTTGGCCTACTGGAAATGTCTTATTTCTTCTGACTTGGACTAATAAAGGCGCCGTGATCCACGCTCAAGAGCTTCTCACCGAGAAGATACAAATCTCTAAAGTTGCATTCACACTTTGCCTCCAAACGGGCGCAGTGGGTAAAATGCACCAGAACTGCACCGACCTGGTCGCTTAAGCAAGCGGAAAACCGGGCGGTGAACTCCATCCATCTGTGACCGATTTTTAACGCCACTGCGACAGCAGAACGTCCTTTCGCTCGAACGGAAGCAATAATTTCGCTGCACTGGCATATAAACCACGTGATGCAAGCAACCGGCCACTAATCCATAATGGCGGCAAACGAGTCGGCTAATGATAATTGTAATTGTTGGGGTTTTACGGCCACAGTGGAGGGCTCCAGCAATTTTGACTATCAGGTGCTCTTGGACAAACACCTAAATCTAAGTACAAGGACCTCTAGCATTGCACCTGCATTGAAATGTGGCCGCTGCTGCCCGGATTCCAAGGAGATGCCTGTGTACCGCATAGGGAGAAAACGCAGCTTCATATACCGCAACCTTCTGGAATGTCGCGATTCCCTTGCGAATATTCGCGTTTTTAAACAGATTGCAGGCACAACGCGCATAGTGGTGGATTCTCTAGAAACAACACAAGCCTCAGGTATAGATAATTATGTTAAGCGATTATTTTGGCGCTCCAAAAGCTTCGCTGTTTGTTTGATCATCCGTTCGACGTCATCAATAATTACAAGACAGTTCTCCATCCTCACGTTCCCATCGGGCCGCCCGACTAGCTGTATTATTAACCTGCAGGAGTGCGACATGCGCGTTATTCACTGAACCGGCCAGACTAATACGAACGCTGGCATACTTTCTCGCGCATCAAGGTACAGTGCTTGCTTAACGGCTCTTTAGCCCGCACTCAAATCCCTAGCAAACACAATATCATATCGGAACAATGGAAGGGTCCCGGGACCGCTGCGCTCATCATCCTGATTTCTCATCTTATGCACCCCTTCATCGCCTGTTGTTCGTTGTAATGTTGCCGAAATTGGGAAATCGTGTGATACCTTATCCAGTCCGTGGCATTCTATCCGAGGCTTTACGTAAATGCAGACCAAGAGTTCGCGGATTCGGGCCGCTTCAAAGCCCACGTTCGACTACATGTCCAAGAAAATTAGAAGAGCGATTAAAAGTACGCGCTGAAGTTAGTTGCTCCTGGTCTCAGCGCCAAAACGAAAGTTGCCTACCGCACAAGCCCAACAATCTGAACTACTTCCCTGTCATTGCCGGCGAATTTATGGTATATTTGCACACGTGTATACGGACGGCTCTATCTGTCCGAGAAGGTCTCTGCTAGGTTATTGTTGGAGTTGATCACTTGACCCGGTATGCCGAAAAAGCTGCTCTGCTAACTACCATCGCCCGTGACACGGCATTATTTCTGTTTCTAGTATTCCTAATCACCACGGTGCGGCTCGCGCACTCTTCGGCGATAGAGAACGCGGTTATCTTTCAGATACTTGCAAGTCGCTACTTGCGAGTTTCTAATCGTGCAGCACACAGGCACTACGCACCACCCGGAAACTGACAGAGCGCTTCAACTATATTGTTTATACGCTATCTATGTGCGTCGCTTCGCTCATTCAAAGTTGGGACAAAGTTATGTTTTTTGCCGCCTACGTTTAAGACTCTGCTACACAAACTACTACTAAATTTTTACAGTTCATTCTTTGATATGAAAGAAAACTTTATAGGGCCTTTCATCCAAAGTCATGATTGGAGCACACAAATGGAAATACCAAGTGTAAATAGCTTGCACGAGCAGGGAAAAGCGCCTCAGACGGGCTGGCTGACATTTAGATAGGAGAAGCTATCTTTGCCAAAGGCACCTTGCCAACTTTAGCGTGTTAGTTTTAAGCAGGTTAACGCTGACGTCCTGCTTCGTGGTGTCCCGTGTGGCTGTTGATAATCGCCGTTCGGAAAGAAGCAACTACAAAAGAGATGACTATAGCCCATTCCCCTTTTGAGGAATGGTTCATCCGTTTAATGGTGCTCAAGATTCGAGAAGGTAAGGCCAGCAAAAAAAAACAAAAAAAAAGAAAATGAGTAGCATGAACTTAAAGCGAGAGCCGCCGAAGGCATGACGAAGGAAAGAGGAGGGGGGGTGTGATTCTTAAAAGGAAGAAGGAAATGAAAATAAAAATTGGGTGTGGAGTGCATGAAACTGTCTCTCAAGTGAGGACACCTCACCGATACACTCACGGGGGATTGGGAAATGAAGGGACAGTGAGAGTGAAAAGAGTATGGTAAAAGAAGAAAAAGAAAGGTATGAGTGGAAGAAAATAAAAGAAAAGTGAGGGGGGGGGGGCAGGAGAACGGGCGTCCGAGTCACCGTGCTAGAAAATTCGTTCGACTAGGCCAGCATCCTCGAGAAAAGGGAGTAGGGCCGCGAGGGCTGATCGGCGACGGCGCACACGGCCGGTGGGATGGAGCAAGTCCTGAAGCAAGTCCTGAATAACACGGCGGTCCGACGAGGCGGTACTTCATGACGAGCCGCTTCCGCGCATTGTTGAGAGAAGGGCAGTCAAACAATAGGTGGCACAGGGTTTCGATCGCGCCGCCATCGGCGCAGTTCGGTGCAACGGCGCCGCGAAGACGTTCTGTCTTCGCGGCGCCGTTCTGTGTGGCCATGTGTGGCCCGCGGAACCGCTAAGCGGTTCCGCGGGCCACACAGAACCGGTCCTCAGGGCAAGGAGAAGCGCGCACTAGCGGCGAGTGAAACCACTGGCTGGGATGGGAGGAGGGGGGTGTCCGGCGGCGACCCGCGCGTCGGGATGCTCACACACCAGCTCCCGGCGAAGGTTGTTGCGTGCCGAGTCGAACGACCTGGCGTAATCCGTCAGCGAAGTCTCGGCGGAGTGTGCTCGTTTCGCGAGCTCGTCTGCAGCCTCGTTGCCCGCGATGCCGACGTGTGAAGGGAGCCACTGAAGGACCACATCACAGCCGCGTTCCTGGAGGGCCAGCAGGCTGAGAGCGGCGCGCTGAGCAAGAAGGGGGCCTCGTTCCTCCCTCGCGAGCTGGCGCAGGGCAGGTTTCGAGTCGCAGAAGATTGCTGCGCTAGGGACGGCCGGCAAATTGCGCAGGAGGTCTGCAGCCAGCTGGAGCCCGAGTAGCTCAGCTGTTGTTGAGGACGCACGCTACCGCAAGCGGCACTGTCGTTCCGAGCTGAGCTGAGGGGCTATGCAGGCGGCCGCGGCTGAGCGATCCTGCAGGACGGATCCATCGGTGAACACTTGCGTCTTCCCGGCCAGGTCCTCACACCCGCGCCATGGCCTCCTGAGCAATGGCACTGAGGGGGGTGTGGCGTTTGGATCGAATGCCCGGCAGGTGCAAGTTCACTCGAAGGGGCACTCTACGGCGAGGGGGTGGCCAGCGCGAAAGCCGTGCGGGATCGTCAGCCACAACACCGTCGTACACGTCGATAAGTTGGCCGACACGTGAGTTTGGTACAGCGCGTAATCGCGAGAGGAGGGGACCTGCATCAGGCGCTCGGTGGAGACGCTGCAAGTGGCAGTATGCGCGCAGGTCCGCCGTGAGCGACGCAGGCCACGCACGAGCCTCCGCGAGGTTCTCGGCCACACGAGAGCCACGAGGCATCCCGTGACGCATGCGGATGACTCGGCGGTGGTTCTAGTCCTGTGGCGCCTGGAGTTTGCCGATCGGCAGTGCGTAGTGGATGACAGACAGAGCCATCGCCTCGTAGATGGTGCAGGCGAAGGCAGGGGGGCAGCCGTTGCCGCCTGCGAGTAGCCGGCGCACGGCCGATTCCACGCGACGCGTCGTCTGACGTACACGCCGCACCGCCGGGGACCATCGGAGGCGATTGTCTATCTTCAGGCCGAGGTAGCGGACGTTGCTACTCCAAACTATTGGTGTACCATCCAGCTGAAGGCACGGAAGACGTCGTAGGGCTTCAGCACGAGGGTGGACGACGAGGGCCTTGGTTTTCGGCACCGAGATCGTGAGGCCGATGTTTCTCACAAAGGCGGCCACACATTGGAGGGCCTCCTGCATGCAAGCGCGCACCACCGAGCACTTTCGGGTCGGTCCACGCACATACAATGCGACGTCATCAGCGTACACCACTGCGCGAACAGGAAACAGAGCCGATTCTAGGATAATCAAAGAAATTGGGACAGCCGGTAGAGGGACACCAACGGCTGCCCATTCAACAGGCGCCCTTACATTAAGGACGGGTACTCTCAGTATCAAGTACAGTCCACATCTCGTCTTTCGTTCTCCGGATTTTGCTTGGTCATGCTTTTGGCGGTTCTCACTTTGCTTATCTGTTCCTCGTTCTCTTTCGCTCTCCTTTTTGCTCTCCTTTCTATACTCCCAGGACTGCACCAAGCTTGCCCGATCATTTTGCAGCAGCCACCCCGCAATTCTTACGACCGTCCTGAATGAGCTTGTTGCACAGTATGGGTTGCGCTTCTTCTACCGGCAACATCACCCGGTCGTTCTTGAAATAATGTAGCATACCGAGTTCTAGAATAAACATCATGCGTCAATTAACTGATGGAATCTGTAGTGCAATCTATGAAGCTGCACCATCGCGGCCGAGCCCTTGTGTACCCATGTTGCATGGAGCCTTACAACAAATCCATGGTTTGACTTCACCTCAGCCGCGAGGATGGTTTGTTTCGCTGACCGCTAGAGCATTGGGGAGCGGGGCTCGCTTTGCTGCTCAGCGTCAACTGCAATGCTACACAGCCCCATAGCAATATATATATATATATATATATATATATATATATATATATATATATATTTCAACTATGATATCCTTAACCCCCGTTTGTTCCCTGACCCACTCTGCCCTCTTCCTGTCTCTTAAGGTTACACCTATAATTTTCCTTTCCACCGCTCGCTGCGTCGTCCTAAATGCGTTTGTAGGTATAACGGGGCAGCAGAAAGCACAGGACGTGGTTGATTGGCGGAACATGGGAGAGGCCTTTGCCCTGCAGTGGGCGTAGACAGGCGGATGATGATGATTATGAATATATATATATATATATATATATATATATATATATATATATTATATATATATATATATATATATATATATATATATATATATGTGTGTGTGTGTGTGTGTGTGTGTGTGTGTGTGTGTGTGTGTTTTCGTGCGTGCGTGCGTGTATACACACACCACTTCTGACGAACAGAAGACCATCCACGAAAAAAAGCCTAGCACTACGTTTCACAAAGCGACCAAAATGATGAAATGAATGTTCAACGGAAATAAACATCATAGTTTTCCACCAGGATTGTGCAACAAATAGGCAGAGATAAACGGCATTCGCGCAGAAGGCACAGGTAGGTTTATTCTCTGAACTGAACTGATTCTCTTCCTCACCGTCTGAGATTGGTTGCGCATGAGGTACCCAGTTCCTGTCTTCTGAGTTTTCGCAGTCATACCCATTGTCTGGTAGAGCCCGAAAATTGTCTCAAGTAAAATATGTTCTTCACAGCTGAGGCACCACATACAGTTAACGAGTGTCGGTTGTCGTAACATTTGCGAGTAAACGATATGCGTGTACATTTGGTGTTGGTATTTCTGCGTTTTTTTTTCAAAAAAAAAATCATTTGATGTTTAGCGCTCGCCCTGTGCAATATGTTCTTCTCTTCATCATGATTACTTTACTTCCTACTTTTGCACTAAACAATGCCGTTTGTGATTGTTGACACTTGTTTCTGTTGTCCGTCGACTTCCATATTTGCCGTAAGTCGACATGACACAAAATTTCGATTTCCTTCAGCTAACCAAGTAATATCACATTACTTATCGCACAGAATCGTAGTTGAAGCTAGCTACCTCTAAAGCCTGCAGTACTTATGCGACACGTCTTCGGGCAATATTATGGCGGTGTTTCACACTTATCTGCGAGTAAGTTCAATTTCGACATTCGATGTATGTATAATTATTCTTCAGCAAGGCAGCCATTTAACCAAGCTCTTCAACCTCCTGGTCATCCACATGGTGGGGCTCCACCTATGGGCCCTCAAGTCTTTGGACAGCCACATCGTGGCGCGCAACCACGTCCACCAAACCGCGGTCGCAGTACGTATTCTCTATAAACACGAGGCTGCTAAAGGGCAGCACCAAAAGAAAATTTTCGACGAGTATTTATGTAGCTATTTAATACGAAGTACTGGATCTTGACTGAGTCAGCCTGATTCAGGTATTGCTATGCTTGGCATTCGGTCGGCAGTCGTCAGTAGAGTATTTGATCATGCCAAAATGGAGAAACGGGGCAAAATTCAAAACTCTGTTGCACCACTCAATATCCACTTATATATATATATATATATATATATATATATATATATATATATATATATATATATATATATATATATATATATATATATATATATATATATATATATATATATATATATATATATATGCATATACATACATGAGGGCTGTTCAAAAAGCAAAGGCCTTTTGCTAATATTTCAATATTTACACGTCAAATGAAGCTTTATTTGTGCAGCGCCATCTTTTAATTATTCGCTCGCGCCTGTAATGAAGTGCGAGCTGGAATTCGAATTTTGCTTGCAAAAGGCTCATCAGCTTCTCAAATTTATGCGAAGTTGTGCCTAGTTTATGGAGTTGAAGTGATGAGTGAAGTAAAGGTCATAAAATGGTGTCCAGACTTCGCAAATGTCCGGACAAATGTGCACGATGAAGAGCGGAGTAGAAAGGCCAGAATCCAGACCCATGAAACTGTTCAACAAGTGCACAGGGAATTGCGATTAGGTCGACGACTGAGAGTTAGTCGTCTGTCGGATGAATTTCCTGTTGTCAGCCACACTACAGTTTTCACGATTGTAACTAAAAAGCTCAGATATCGCAGAGTCTGTGCGAGGTGGGTACTAAAAATGCCTACTGGGCAACTCAAACAGCAATGAATTCCCACGCGGCAAATTTCTGCGCAGGGCACCATATCAGCTGGTGCAGCGGTATGGAGAGTGCTTATAATTTAACGGCAATTATGCAGCAAAGTGGAGTAGTTTCTTGCTAAACTAAACAAGCGAATACAATAATGTGTACGTGTAGTAGATGAGCGTAGGTTTGACGTTGTTGCCGCGGTCCGGCCCTCTCAAGAATACAATGGACGGCATGAGTGCAGTTAAACGCATGTACGTATCGATGAGTTAAGATATATAAAAAAACAGTAACCTCACATATAGAATGAATGCCATTCCTTTTGAGGAAGAGCTGTTAGATTTGTGAACGGAGTGCAATTGCGAACACGTAATTCCAGAAGTATAAAATATAACAAAAACACTCGGGTAATAGTACTACCGGCAGTCGTAAGGTAACAACAGCAAACATTGTTAAATAGGCAATGCGTTGCCGAAAATATTAAAAGTAAATGAGAATCTAAGCGCTGCTGGCTAAGTAACGGAAGCTGGGGAAGGCGTTGCCGGTTACAAGTACACACAATGAGTATTCCCCCATCTTCTTTTACACGAAACGCCACAGTAGGAAACTTATTGGTAAGGTAACATTCACGTGTTTCTATATTGCAATTTGAAGGGAAGCCTTACCCGAGTAGCGTGATTTTTAGCTCATTGAAATAATCATCAAGGAGGTTGCACGTGTCTTATTAAGGGCAGGTTGGGCGACGCGTTAGTTTGATATTTTTACCCTTAAAGCATAGCTTAAAAAGCCGTTATGTTTGTCCATCCCGCTGTTGTTTGAATACAATGTATTCAAGCATATATATTACGTTTTTATAAGGCAGTCAAAATGGTCTTTGACATCAAAAATTTGAGGCCCTACTACTCACTTGGCTTGATGTGTAAATATAAGGGCGTGCCTTACATCGCAGTTTTTGGCGAAGATGGCATCGGATCGCGCCAGGGCAGTGCTGTATTTGTTTATTCGGATAGCATACCCTAAATATCCTAGCCTTAGAGTATAGCGCTTTAGGTGGTTCAGTGAAAAATGGTTATAAGGCGTTCACTTTGCATCAGATTACTATAGGATAATTCTGTACGAAACGTGCCACTCATTTCGGCGATCATTCAACTGTATCTGAAAAAAAAAGAGCCGTTTTACCGCATTGACAACAAAGAATTGCTTGAACATTTCGGGGAGGAAAATTTTTTCGCCACGTGGGAGCATCCGAATTTTGCAGAATGCCGACTGAGCATTGTTCGTCGGAAGGTTTATTCTGAGAGTAGTGTTTCTCTGTTCAATACCAAATTCCGTTTACATATTAGGCAAAGGTGTTTGCGTAGGGTGTTTGAAGCTCAGTAATGATACTGCAATTTTTCTGCCATATACACTTCCAAAAACTTCGCAAGGATCATCTATGTTTACTTTGTTTCTATTGTAATATTATCTGATGTATCAATGTCTGAAATTGAAATATTAACTGAAATATATGACTTCCACAAGAAAAAAAAATATTAAACTTGACAAAACGTTGATCTTAAACTATATTGAAACGCATTTTACACCATGCGGTGCTCCTATTAAGATCAACTTTATACGTCAATCGAAAGCAAATAAATAGGTCTCCGCATAACAACTTTTATCATCACATTTTTTTTAACAGTGTAGCTGTTTAAGCCGGCCGTAAAAACTATGGCGCATCCAAAAAGCCCTTGGAGCGCCTCGCGTTGCCAAGCAACCACTAATGCCACAGCTGTGCGCACCGACTCCGCGAGATAGGCACGCGCTTTCTTCGTGCTCTTCTTCATCGTCTTCGTGTGTATGTTCTGCTTCGGTCGAAACACGTGCGCCGATTGCTGCGGCGCGGGATGCATAACTCTGATGGTTGAGAGAACGAGTACAGAGAGATAGAGAGAGAGAAAGAATGAGGAAGAAAGTGAAGCAAAGATAGAGAAAGAAATTCTAAGACAAGCACAGATGCAATAGTGTGAAACCTGGGGTCGCGTGAAGCACAGGTGTTTCCCAATAAGGAAAGAATATGACTTTAAGGGCTCGTTTTTTAGACAGAATATTAATCAGAACTAACAGACAATAATGAAAAAGAAAGTATAGGGGATTTAGCTCAGTGGTAGAGCATCGGACGCGTTATTCGAAGGTCGCAGGTTCGGTCCCTGCCAGCCGTAAGTTATTTTTTCGTCCACTTTACTTTCTTCACACTATATTCTATTTACAACGAATAAAATTCCCCATATTTTTCTGGCAATATTGTATTTAGTTTTCATTAATACTGTGTCTAAGAAACGAGCCCTTAAAGTCCTATTCTTTCCTTAATTCCTAGCTAGGGTTTCATTCTGGCAGACGTGATGCCTTCAGGTAGCATGCGAGAGATTATAAGCTGCAAGCTCGTAAACAGATCACGTGCTACGTGACGCCAACAGACAGAAAAATAGTGTTCCACACTCGCCGCCATGGCTGCGACTGGCGCTGACCAACACTCGTAGGTTTAATTGCACATATACACCCCATAAAATGAACGAGAGGATGACCGCCGCTGTAGTTCAGTGGTAGAGCATCGGACGCGTTATTCGAAGGTCGCAGGTTCGGTCCGTGCCGGCGGCAATTTATCTTTTCGTCTACTTTACTTTCCCCACACTTTATTGTAATTACAACGAATAAAATCCCCTAAACTTTCTTTGGCAATATTGTCGGTTAGTTCTCATTAATAAGGTGTTCCCCATAGGTACAAGTCAATAGCAATGACAGTACAGCGTCCTCTCATTGCTACAGACAGCGTCCAGCGCCCATCGCAGACAGCGTCCATCGCAGAAAAAGAGCTTTTCCTGAGCCAACGCGCCGTCTCATTTGCCACTCGGAGAAGCGCACATGACGCTGCCTCTGGCGGGGGAGCGCGCGTTCTCTCCAGCTTTTCCTGAGCGAACGCGCCGTCTTGCATGCCGCTGGATTTACCATGACGGGCAGCGACAGGACACACTGACTCTACGTGCGCATAATGTGCTTCGCACCTAAAAAAAAAAAATACTTCGCGAGGCGCGATTCGAAACCGCGTGCCGGCACTTCGAAGGCGAGCGTCTTAACCACTCGGCTAAGCAGGTACTCTTGCAGAACATAACATAGCCTATTATAGCATAGTATAGTAAGGGGGTAGGAAAAAGAACTGAGAGTGAGGAGGACGTATGTAATGTTGAGGAGAGGAGGGAGTAAATCACAGCATAGCATAGAAAGAAAGAAAAAGAGACATAACGAGAGACAGAAAGAAAAGAAGGAGATAACGAGAGAGAATCAAATAAGAGATATAAAGAAAGGGCAACGACCAATGCTGCGAGAGAGGAAGAAACGGAAGCTGGAGAAAGAGAGAGCAAAAGACGGAGAAGGAGAACGAAACAGAGAGAGATATAAAGAAAAAAAAAGAAATACACAGAGGCAAAAAAGGCACACACATCAAACACAAAGAAGCGAAAAAAAGAAGAAATTCAGGAAGAAAGAGAACACTTGCGAAACTTAGCATTACGGCAACAGCCAAGACTACCTAGGGACACATTAGCTCCGCTGTGTTTTTAGCATTGCGCCTCAAGATACGCTTTTTATAAGGAAGAAAATAAGTTTTGAAGCTCGCCAATGACGACTCTCTTCCTGTTTAGTCATACGACAGCTGAAGCGTCGAAATTTCATATTGTCGTGAAGCAAACAAAACAAATTTCCTCATCCATATAGTTTAAATCGTTTGCCCAAGTGCATCATAACATCACAGCTCATTTCTCCGCTGTACCCAAATTTGTTTCGATTTTTTCCGAAAATTTCACAACCTAAATGTTCACCGTCAGCCTACGCAGTGCCGAACTTTTTTAATGTATGTCAGCGAGAGTTGAAAAAAAATCTGAAACAGGGACCGTTATTCGAGCAAACGTTTCAACAAATCTTTCAACAAACCTCGGCGACATTGCCCCCCCCCCCCCTTTTCAAGGATTTTATTTATCTCTTCAAGCCACCACCCCCCTGAACTCCTGTCTTCTTTTCATTTCTGCGCGTTAGCAAGTGCGATAACATCCATTCTCACCCATTAGTGCTACGGTCATGCTGCGACTTCTATTCATGTGAACTGTTACAGCAATTTAACGGCCTGTTTGACACGTCTTTACTTGTTGTTTTGTGTTTGAATATATTCTGTGTTAATCATTAACTTACAGGGCAAAGGCTTCTTGACGCATTCAATCGGGTGTTCCGCAGACCGGGTACGTATAATGTTTTCACGTGATCGTACTGGATGTCAGTGTCACAACCATATCTTGGACGTCTAGTTAGTTCGCACAATTATATAGCGCGATTGTTTTAGAACTGACCTATTTCACTGGGCTGCACTTTAGTTACAAGCTATAAATTTTTATTCCGCTGGCGGCAAAATGTTCAGTAAGGACGAAAATTGATTGTTTTTTTTTCTGTTCTTTGTTTCGATGAAACGCAATGAAACAAAAATAAAAAAGAAATAACGAAAATAGCCAAATTCTACACAAGGAAGGATGGCTTCCGCTTATGAAACGTAACAAAGGCTGACTGCTATGCGACGTGCCAAACGTGACGGGTAAGGATTTGTAAAGGGTATGGGAGTGTATAATCACTCATATTACAGCAGATATTGAAATGACCACCCGGAACGTCAAGCGCACTTGACTTCAACAGTATACAGCCCTTTATTCTATGGAATTTCGCGGTTTTCGTTATTTCTTGCTTCATTCCATTACAAAGCGGGGCGGGCCATTAAGTTTCTGTTCTTTCTAAATCTTTGACTGCAAATTGCATCAAAATCAGATAAATTTGTCGAAAGTACAGGCCAAAGGATAAGGTCAGTTCTAAATGAATCACCCTCTATGTCAAAAATACGGAATAGTGAACACTGGTTAGGCAGTCGTCATTCCTCAGACCCCGGACCAGGACGAATTTTTCGGCAACTAAGAGGCTTTATTTCTGAGAAATCCGTAAGGATTTCCTTGTGGCTTCGTGCTACAAACGGGTGGTTGTCTATTTTTCCTCGCCCCGCCACGGTGGTCTAGTGGTTATGGCGCTCGACTGCTGACCCGAAGGTCGCGGGATCGAATCCCGGCCGCGGCGGCTGCATTTTCGATGGAGGCGAAAATGTTTGAGGCCCGTGTACTTAGATTTAGGTGCACGTTAAAGAACCCCAGGTGGTCGAAATTTCCGGAGCCCTCCACTACGGCGTCTCTCATAATCATATCGTGGTTTTGGGACGTTAAACCCCAGATATTATTATTATTATTACTATTTTTCCTTTCTTAACCCTTCCGCCACCTTGCGGGATTCCGCAGAACTGATTTGCAATAGTCCTCATTCACACAGTGTTCTTTGCGGCATTCGGTGCGCAGGGTTCCTGACCAGTCCGCTTAACGTTGCGGTCAGTTGTGATTCGAAGACATACTTTTGAGCTCTAGCGGCATACGACATTCGTGTATGTCCAGTAATATTTTGAGTCATATCGTGATACTCTATATCGCATATGCTTATAGCGGATGCCTTCTCTCTTGAAAACGAGCTGTTTAGGGCCACACTGATAGGACCCCCCTGTCATGCTGACTTCACATTCCGCGTTTCCAACTTTAAGTAACAATGCTACAAAACTGCATAGAATATTGAGTTTCCTTTGTAAATTTTGTCATTTCTGCGTTATAGTTGACCAATTCGTTTCCCCTAATACTACCTAAGATATGTCTGACTCGATTACCATTGAGAAATTGAAGTATGCTTTACTGCAATATCTATTTCATTGTGTTGTAGGTTTCCCGCCAGCTTAACACAATATACAAAAGAGCATCGAGGAAATTTTTTTATTGAGGCGAAAGCCTTAGATATCTCATGAAGCGCGAAAACCGACCGGAGTCCTGCGTCGGCGTTGGCCGTCGGCGGCGTCAATACGGGTGATGCGAAAAATTATTATTACCTGATGGCATCGCCATATGACGTCCGCATAACGCACACATCGCGAAAATGTGTCACGTCATCGCCACGCCACTGCGAAGTCATATAACACAACGTCACATGGGGACGTTGTCACATGACATGGTTAAATGTGGGCCGATCACAACCACGTTATGTTTAGACAAAGATGTTCACAACCACGTTATGTTTAGACAGCTTTCAGAGGGTGACGGGGCAGAGGGGGGGGGGGGGGGGGATCGGAGATCTCTGTTCGTTCCGCGTTCGTTCTGGCGGTGTTACGTCACAAAAGTGGGCGGTCCGCAGCTCTCTTCCGCCGAGAGGAAGAGGACAGCCAATCCTCAAGCGGTGAGCGGCGAGCTTTCCGGAAGTAGACGCGCATCGTTTGTCCTCGGCAAGGGGACCGTATATTTCAAAACGAAGTGTTTCTCGCCTTTTAATAAATACAGTTGGTTTACGAAAAGATATTGTTTTTATTCTCAAGCTCAAACAGTTTCTGAAACAGCAATAGGTTTGAGTGCTGATATTTATTGGTGTTAGTTTTTCTAACGTGATTGCTATGTGAAGTCGCGCACGCGAAAAAAAAGAGAAAAGTAGCGGTTGGCGCAGTTTTTCAATATGTCGTCCCACCGTAATGTCTGGCTGGTATCCCGGGTGTCGGATCGTCAAAAGAAGCTTCTGCTGGCTTTTATATAAGAGGCATAGCTATCCACACCCGACGGCATAGCTATCCACAGATAGCTATGCCGTCGGGCCCACTGGGGCCGTCGTCCACGAGTGAGGACCGGGACGACACGTGGAAGTAGCTGGTAGCGCTTTTGAATTAAGAAGTCCCTGCGCGAAAGACCATAGCCCAGTGGCAGGCCCGTTCATTTCGTTCGCACTGTTCGTTTCGAGAACCGAAAGCGACGCCGCACTCGCTCATGTCTTCAAACGCATCTCACACCTCCAACCGCAGGAGAAGCACACGTCGCAAGCGCCATTTTCTCAAAATCACCTGTTGCGGCAGCCGCAACAGCCGCATCATGCCGTGCGAAGCCGTTCGCTCGAGAGAACGCGTGCGAACGGCCTCGCGCTCCGTTCGTTTGTAGCAGACGACATGCTCGTTATGACGCGTTATGACGTCACCAAAAAATAAAAGAACACGCAAAAAGAAAAATGGCTACGCCCCTCAGAGACGTGGTTTTTTCCGGCTTTGGGGGCAGAATGGGGGCAGAACGAACGGCGCAGAACAGAGATCTCCGATCACCCCACTGGCTATCACGCGATATGACGTCCCCAAAAAAGAAAAGATCAAGCAAAAAAAAAAAGAAATGGCGACACCCCCCTGCCTTGAGTGGCTTCAGCCAATCAGCGCGCTTGTTCTACCCCAGGAGAATGAACAAGCGAAACGAACAGATCTCCGATCGCCCCCAGAATCAGCACATCCATTGGAAGAAAACAATGATGGCTATCGCGTTCGTGTGGTCTTAGGTGAAATCATTAGGAACCCGCGTTTTTTAAAGACCGTTGTGGTAAAATGCCGAATTTCATTTTCCAGAAAATTTGATAGTCGTGTTGATATATTTCAGACCATTTATGGCTGATTAGCAGAACAATATGTTTACCAAGAAGCAAAGAACTGTTTCTAATTTGCTAAATTTATAAACACCACATGAAATGCGTACACTGCTAATGGTCGAATAATAAGCACATGCGGTCAACGAAGTAAATAAGTTGCGTTAGTTATTGACACCTGTTATTGCTGTTCTTCCCGTAATTTATTTTAGTCTATAGTAAAATATTCAAAAGACCATCATGATATCATGATGTGGCTCGTCAAGTATTTTATGAGATAGAAAACACGCATGTTATGTTATTCATGTCATGATCTCTACATTTATTGTTGGTCATCCACTAATGCCACGTCATGTCAATTTTTGTATACACCAATCCGATGAAATGATCACGATAGCATCAAAACCTTGTCATTAATTACATGAAGTACATGACATGAATATCATGATATTCATGTCCGGACATGTCATTTGTATTTGTCATATGTTCATGATATACTAGTTTTGGTATACATAATGTTAATGAAGCGAATGCGAGATCATGAAGACCGTGTCATGCAAATTATGTGTATGACGTTGCTGAAATCCTTGTCATGATATGTCATGTCATTTATATTCGTAATACACTTATGTCATGCGAGATTTCTATATATCAAGGGAATGAAGATGTCACCAAGGCATCACCAAGACCATCCCATGTAAATGAAGACGCATACGTGACATGCACATCATGATGTTCGTGCTATGACCTGCCATTTATGTTCGCCACACTCTCTTCTCATGTCACGTGAATTATTACGTAGGCGGCTAAATAAATAATACACATAGATTTTATTTTCGCCAAGAAATGACTTTCTTTAGAAAACGTTATTTCGAGAGCTTCGACCACTGTTCTGCGTTTTCTATGGTGCCTAAATTTAGGCCGTTTCTGGAGACCAGCGTGTCGTATTCAACAGGAGATATGCCGAATAATGAAAACAGGGGTGATGTACGCAGTTTTCTGCCGCTTATGTACTTTCGGTTGCTCTCAAGAAACGCACGGGCATAATTTTGTGATGCAGAATGTACTTGTGATTTATATTTCTGATGCGGCCTTCTAATTACATATAAACCAACGATAAGAACGACGTAGTCTTCTGTTTTTCTTGAATTTGGTACTTGATATTAGAGTTATTACTATACCTGGGCATCCATGTTTACCAGGGTAGCGGCGCAACAAAAGCTGAACGATGAGATCATCAAGCATCGACTCTTTGGTTTCGTTTGTGCTCACCTACTAAGCAGCATATCTACTAATTAGACGTAGATCAACAGAGCAATTTTACTGTAGTTTATACTACAGTAACTACTCACTGAATGACAAAAACCAAGGAATTTGGAATCTAACAACAAAGAGGGCTTTCTCTGCTTACTGCTTGCTGGCGTTTTCTCTTTATTCCACAGGATGACTGCGGCAGTCATATTATCAATGTGCGCCACTAAGCAACTTACAGTTGGTTGGAACACTGCTGAGCGCGACGGCGAGACAGCCAGGTGACACATGAGACAAGTTTGCCTGAATAAAATATCTTCAGCGAACCGCTTATATCAATGTTGATGTTTCGTATATGCAGATATACGCGCATCACTTCCACTTCACCAAGCGTTCAATACTTGTGCGTCCTGCATTTACCTTTCAAGAAGAATACAGTGCCATGTATAGATAGATAGATAGATAGATAGATAGATAGATAGATAGATAGATAGATAGATAGATAGATAGATAGATAGATAGATAGATAGATAGATAGATAGATAGATAGATAGATAGATAGATAGATAGATAGATAGATAGATAGATAGATAGATAGATAGATAGATAGATAGATAGATAGATAGATAGATAGATAGATAGATAGATATAGATGTGTTTTTATTTCGCCAAGAAATGCTACTTGGCGTATATACTGTGAATAATATATGAAGTTGTCGGCCAACGCAGTCATTTTCAACCAGGGCGACATCATGCATGGTGCCTTGCTTTCCAAGGAATCAATATTACCGTCATTAACCCAAATGCACTGCACGGCAAAGGACACTTCCGTGTTTATTTCACTAACCAACTATTGTGCTTTCCGCGGCCACGTTACTCGCAAACGTCTTAACCTCGCTTATTTACACAGTATGTCATTTTGCCTTCTCCTGCCGCGCTTGTCCTCGCTTGGAGTCTGCTTTTCTTAATGACAAGCGCTCATCTAGGCTTCTTGCCAGGTTCCTTGACCATGCCCATTTCCACTAACATCACATCAACACGCGTTTTTTTGCCAAGACCCACCTTGCTCCCTTGTTGTCACTTAGAGGGTCCCTAAACCACTCCGAGTTTAAAGACTAGAACGTTGTTTCTTTCTCGTCTTCGAAACCTTTCCTACAAGGGCTCTCTCCTCCGCTCTCCTTGTTCCTTCATAAAACACGTAGACAGTGGTAACAGTACGAATGAGCTGCATTAAGATTTCAGGTTTTATGGCTACACGCTATATCCGCTATTGTAGTCGAAAACTACCAGAATGAAGCGATATGAGTTGACCGAACACGATTGTGTAGCCTATTTACTGATAGTTTAAATTTGTAAAATTGTACATTGAGCTGGAGACCTGCATCAGAGCTTTAATCTTGAGCCCCTCCACCGGTTTGCCTTTTTTGAAACAAGCTATCTGAAACTTCAGTTCTTAGACAGGCAGGCAGACTAACAGAGCCATTTGAAATATGTTTTCTCGCATAAGCCGTAACAGTGATATTTATATTTAACGGCATATCGAAAGCACTGCGCACATGATGTACGCTTATTTCTTTTCACCAGTATTGCTGTTCCAGAAAAAAGTAAAATTGCAGATAAAGAATGCGGGACCATGTTCTTCTTGAGTTCACTTCGACAAAAAAAAGACGAGAGACGAAGGGGAAAAGAACACAGGATGGCGTTCTTCTTCCGTTTGCTTCTCGATACTTTTTCGCCCTGTTTATTAGGTATGCAACCGCACCAACTAGTCTAACTTTCCACCCTACATGACGTGGTATTATAGAGTTCGCAATGTCAACTCGTCATGCGCTAAGGGCTCACATAAAGCAGCTGGTACCTCGTTGGGGTAGAGAAATGCGACGCAGAATTTGACGGCAACAGATTCTTGTTCTCCATCTTCTAGACACGGCTATGTCTTTTGGGCGACGTGCATAGTCACCGAAACATATATTTAGAGCACATATATTTGAATCAATTATATATAAGCTATTGCAGTGATTTCGGGTCACAATAGAAGATCTCGACGCCAGGCACGCTCGGTGGGATGAATTCATATACTTTGCAACCATACAGACTATCTTTAGCACCACTTTAATACTAATATTTATAGTGCCATATCTGTATCATTACAAATGGGAGAAATAATACGCAGAGTATTACACTGCATCAAAACTGAACAACATTAAATTTCTGTAAAAAGACAATATTGTTATGTTAAGATTGCCTAGTCTAACGCAAACGCGATTAGCATACGTTCTCGTTAGTAAATTCAGCCAAACTTTACTCAGCGTACAGATTTTCATCACATAATAAGCAGTGCTATTCTTGCAAGAATAGGGATATTATTTTCAAGATGCAGCAAGGAATGTATATGTCAACAACTTTCTCTCACGAGTGTTCGACGAATACAGTGTGCTTAACGTCCACACCACAATATGGGCGTACGTATGAACACTTGCAGGGTGATTTAAAGGGACCCTGAAAAGGTTTTTTGAAGTTTTGTCAACGTTTAGACAATAACATCCTCAAATCTTTCGCACCAGAAATTAAGCGACGCACCGTGTGCCAAGGCCGCTACGCACAATTATATCTATACCCTCCTCCTCACTACTGCCTTGCTCCCTCATCTCACAGACACGCTGGCATCGCCGGCGATCACAGCGCTCTCATAAGCGCACTCGACGGTTTGTGCTTCGCCCAGCGATGGCCTCCGATATTGCGCGCCGACAGGTTGCGCGCAACCTCAGAGGCTCAGTGCGCTCGGCAGGACGCCGTCTGGCAACAACGACGAAGCTCGCGGAGGGGTTGATATCTTTTCCCACAGCTGCCGCTACACTACCAGCCGATCTTATTTTATTCTCCTGTACGGCGACAGCCTGCAAAAGCAAGTGGACAAACAAAACGAATTCGAGAACTATCACCGACAAGCGTAAGCTCGGGCAATGTGGTTGTGTCTTCAGGGGTGAAGGTACAGCCGCAGACGCGTGGATCGTGGCGTTGAACGGATAGCGAGAGCGTGACGCTCATTGCAGCGACGAGCTGAAGGGATTCCGCTTGCCAGATGCCTCATAAACATTCCACGATGTCACAGCTTTACAAGTCACCAATCGCTAGATATGCGGTACACAACACGGCTAGGGCACATCAATTTGTCCAAGAAAAAAATCCTCGAGATAAACACTGTTGCTCAGCTCATGTCAGCACGGAGCACGTTGTAACACAGGCAGACGACGCTCGCTGCCCACAGGAGGTTCAGTGACGTAGACTGGACATATCTAATCAGATCAGCCGCCTGCGTGACGTTGCGCTTCCAAGACGACGTGCACTGGAAGTGGGCGGCTTGAAAAGGCGTTAGCCACTGTGATCGGTGGCAATTTGCAGCTTTATAGCCTTGTAATAAATTACACAGTTTACCCACGGAGCTTAAATCGATCTGTAAATGATCTTTAGGACTTGCTCTACCGGCCCAATGTGTTCGTATAAAATCGTCAAGACCGTTTCAGGGTACTTTTAAGGCCTTCTTACAAAGAGCTCAAGTAAAATAGAGAAGAAATTTTTCACAGCGTTGGTCAACCAGAACAACACTTTTGCTCCGAAGCCCTGATCCTCACGGTTCTGCTCCAGTTTTCCGGATCTGCAAAATATTGCACTGTCTTCTGAGATTAGCTAAAAATTATATCTTTCTAAATTTTTGAGGATCACATGTCCGTATTTCAACATGTAGACTAATTCTTATTTTTTCATTGGACACACGTCTACAGAAAAAATGTTTGATGTATTCTTCACTGGTCTATATCAGGCGCATTTGGTGTAGACGAAACTGCAACAAGGGAGCCTGAACATGCAAACAAGACAGGTTTTACCCAGCAGAATAATAATAGCCAGCGCATGCGAATGAACGACCATATGTGCATAATAATGCGCAGAACGCCGGGTAGCAGACAAACGTGCTACCATTTTCTAGGTCAGGTAATGCACAAGCAAATACAACGCTGCCTAGTTTACCACAGACGAGTGCACTCGACACTCGAAAACACATTCGGGATGAAGAAGGAAACTTTACTTTTTGTTGCATAAGCAGTGTCAGATACTTAGAACGGAAATAGCCCGTTCCTCCATTCGCAATTTATCAGCAGCTGCGCTGGCCGTGGAGCTTGTTCAATGCTGATATGCAACTTACTGGTACCAGAAGTGCCGCTAGCAAAAATGATTTCATTTCGTGTGACTAACATCAACGGAACAACGAGCTGTATGACGTTAATACAAAATCAACGCAGGACGAATGCGTTTTATAACATGTAGCTATAACATACATTAAAGCCGATATATGTGTGCGCTACCTGTACATAGAACAAGTGGTGAACCTCTGACGGGTGTTCTGGTCAGTCATGCCTAGTCGTACAGCAGTGTTTAGCTCTTTTGGATGTTGGCTAGTGTTTTATAATGGTTATTAAAGTTCTTTCGTGTTAATGATGGCCAGAGTAATTGCGAAAGTTAGGTGTTACTTCGGGAGTCTTGGGTAACTACTGTTTCTACACTAATGGGAACTAACATACATATTGTGTCTAACGAAGAAAAATTTGCCCTTAAAAGTAATCTCCTTTCCTAATGCTTCTACATATTGCTTACCTGGTCCAATTACAATAACGCTTGCACGCTCCGCAACGATTCCACAGGATAAGATTCCTGGCAAAATGTTGTTGAAAACGCACTGTGGCTTTGGAATCAGCATGCATTTTTATTGTTGAAACAAGTTTAACATAAATTATAAAGATAATGCCAGATACCAGCAGATCAATTTTAGGGGTATCAAATAAAAGTAAATAAGCTCAGTTCAGTTCAGTTGATTACCTTAAAGCATGAATTAAAGTGCTGCAGGTAGGTAGTGCTTCTTTTTATGCTTGTAATACTTTCTCACCATGCGCACAGACTCTGTAAATGTCAAATGTAGCGCTGTCTTGAACATACACTGCATGATAAATGTAGCAATGACACTGTGACCTCAAATATAGAATTACTATGGCTTCTCCCGTTGCGTAGGTGCATAAGAAAATTAATTTTCTGGTGAGGAAAAGTTATGCCGTCCATCATTTGTTCCTTCGCTGTAATCGCATTGCCCTAACTGCGCACATTAGCGCATACTTTCGCACCGGCTACACTATTGCACTGTTCCGACTGACATGGTTATTTCACTGGTTCGTCCAACATTCATATATTCGCTGCGTTTCCGGCAGTGCTGAAACAAGGAGTAAGTTTAATAATGTTTTTCTTTTCGGTACAAAGCTGTGCGTAATGTACAGTCGCGCTCAGTATGACTTGCAACACGGGAACGCGTGGCCTCATGCGCGCGCATGGCTTCGACTAGATCATATTTCCAAAACTGAACGCTGTTATCTCACTTGGTTATGACGCCAAATAATAAAATATCGATTAGTTGTTGAAATAAAAACAAGTTGAAGCGATGAGCAATCTTTGAACTCGTGTGCCCACGCGCTCCCGTGTTGCAAGTCATATTGATGCGACTGTACATCATAGTGCAAAACGAAGAAAATCGCTGAATGGTTGACCGTAGAAGAGCGCGTGCCTACACTGAACAGATGTTCACCCACCGGCATGCTAGGTGCTGTGACTAGGGCTGACGTTGGCAGCGACTTTGCGCCAAGTTGGCTAAATTATGACCGCTCCTGGCGACCAAAAAGTGAGGTGCCTCCAAGGCTACTCTTTGGCTACTCTTTAACTTCTATTGCGGCTGAATAAGTAGCCATTTCGCTAATTAGTTCCAGATGAAATAGATTGTTTCCAAGCTTTTCTCTCATTGCGTGTCTGTGCCAGCGTGTGTTAGCATTCCGCCAGCAGGCTGGTGCGCATCGACGCACCAAAACGCAACACGTGGCGCGCCTGCCCAAACGGACTGGCGAAGTTGCAAGCATGTTGGCAAACTCGGGGCCAGCAGGTCACTAAATCTGCCCTCCCCCTATGCTAACAGTACGGGCACTTTTATCCTGATTTTCAGCGCGTATTCTCGGGTGAGCTTGACGACAATACAAATCCGCAACGGAAACGAACCTGGACTGTTTATATCCATCCATATTTCTCTTGTTGAAGCTGGAGTGTTACTTTGATAACTGTACTAATCAAATTCGGTTTGTTGATTTTAGCAAAAACTGCTTCAACTCTTCGTGTTCCTAGTTAATTGTTGGCGCAGGTTGTTCCGAAATCACTCTCTATCTTTCAAGAAGTCTATCTATTTTACGCAAAATTTATAAGAAGGCACGCACAATTTATTATATTGCCACGCGCTTCTTTCGCTATGTTTTTGCAACTGATCTGTTGCACGTGTGATCGCTGTCTTGCGCGGGCCGTGCCAGAATGTCTGGGAACGTTCTAGGCTGTAGTAGATCATTTTGTAAAGATTGCGCACGTGACGTGAATAGTCAAGATTACCTCAGAGCTTGCGCAACCACCAGTGATAAGGCTAGAAAGTTTGATGCATGATGTATAAAAGACGGCGCGTCCCAGCCATGATCAGTTTATCGACGGCCGACCCTCTGTTTGCCGCTATCAGTACACAGTGTTTATTGCTGTAGTTTGACTTTCCGTTTCCTGGCCAGAAGTACGGCCAAATTAAGAGTTTCATCTTCGACACGCCGTTGACGTCACGACCCCGCGACAATATTAATAATTATTAGACTCCGTAGTGAACGGCTCTAGAACTTTCCACCTCCTGGTGTTCTTTAACGTGCACCTAAATCTAAGCACACGGGCCTCAAGCATTTTCGCCTCCGTAGAAAATGCGACCTCCGTGGCAGCAACAAAATTTATAATAATGTATTCATGAATTTGCTACTTATTGCTGGGTTATTACTGGGTTGAAAAGTTCTACTCATTGTACAGCTTCTGTTTTACGTGTCTACAAATTTCCCGATGAAATGAAACGGCATGCCTACTTTGGCAACTTTTGGGCTGAGTTTTGGCTCCTTTTCAAATCAACCCGATGGCAACGCTGCCTGTGACCTTTTTTTTTAAAGGTCACAAAACACTCAGCAGATTTAAGTAAAAAATCACAGCATATCCACGGAGTGAGCAAGGGGGCTTATTGACGACGTCTGGTAGCAGGTAGACCGCAGGTCCAGCGAGAAACAAGCAGGCTCTGCAACCACAGCTCGCGATCAGCGCTCGCACCTTTGCACCAAGAGATGATCCCACTGGTGAATGCCTCGCTCTTTCACCGCTACAATACCCCGGCGACGAAGAGGAGCCATCCTGGCGACTCAAGGTGACGAGAGTACAGGAGGGTCGTAGCAGGGCTTGAGGCGGCTGACGTGGACCGTCTCACGACCAAGACGGCGCTTGTCCGTGGACGGCTGGACCGGCTCAATCACATAGGTGACAGGAGAGGGGCACTTGATGACGCGGTAAGGGCCGGTATCATCATCAGCCTGTCTACGCCCACTGCAGGGCAAAGGCCTCTCCCATGTTCCGCCAATCAACTCGGTCCTGTGCTTTCTGCTGCCACGTTATACCTGCAAACTTCTTAATCTCATCTACCCACCTAATTTTCTGTCTCCCCCTCACGTGTTTGCCATCTCTTGGAATCCAGTCAGTTACCCTTAATGACCACCGGTTATCCTGCCGACGTGCTACGTGGCCGGCCCATATCCATTTCTTCTGCTTAATTTCAACTATGATATCCTTAACCCCCGTTTGTTCCCTGACCCACTCTGCTCTCTTCCTGTCTCTTAAGGTTACACCTATCATTTTCCTTTCCATCGCTCGCTGCGTCGTCCTCAATTTAAGTTGAACCCTCTTTGTAAGTCTCCAGGTTTCTGCTCCGTAGGTAAGTACCGGTAAGATGCAGCTGTTATATACCTTCCTCTTGAGAGATAGTGGTAGACTACCATTCATGATTTGATAGTGCTTGCCGAATGAGCCCCATCCCATCCTTATTCTCCTAGTTATTTCACTCTCATGGTTCGGCTCCGCGGTTACTACCTGTCCTAAGTAGACGTACTCCTTTACAA
The DNA here is from genome assembly GCF_013339695.2 of Rhipicephalus sanguineus. Classification (NCBI taxonomy): domain Eukaryota; kingdom Metazoa; phylum Arthropoda; class Arachnida; order Ixodida; family Ixodidae; genus Rhipicephalus; species Rhipicephalus sanguineus. The sequence continues at coordinate 85,492,327 of NC_051183.1, read as the reverse complement.
CTTCCAGCGTCTCGCCACCTATCGCAAAGCGCTGTTCTCTGCCAAGATTGTTCCACATTACTTTAGTTTTATGCATATTAATTTTCAGACCTACTCTTCTACTTTCCGTATCCAGTTCAGTAATCATGAGCTGTAATTCGTCTCCCGCGTTACTCATCAATGCAATGTCATCAGCGAATCGCAGGTTACTGAGGTACTCTCCATTAACTCTTATCCCTAACTCTTCCCAATCTAGGGCCCTGAAAACCTCCTGTAAACACGCGGTGAATAACATTGGAGAGATCGTGTCTCCCTGCCGTACGCCCTTCTTTATTGGGATTCTGTCGCTTTCTTTATGGAGGACTATAGTGGCTGTGGATCCGCTGTAGATTTCTTCCATTATGTTTATATAGGCTTCGTCGATGCCTTGATTCCGCAGTGCCTGCATGACCGCTGATGTCTCCACCGAATCAAATCCCTTCTCGTAATCTATGAAGGCTATGTATAGGGGTTGGCTGTATTCCGCGCATTTCTCTATCACCTGATTGATAGTATGAATATGGTCTATTGTTGAGAATCCTGTACGAAATCCTGCCTGGTCCCTTGGTTGATTAAACTCTAATGTCCTATTAATTCTGTTAGCAATTACTTTTGTGAATAGCTTGTAGACAACGGACAGTAAGCTGATGGGCCTGTAATTTTTCAGGTCCTTGACGTCCCCTTTCTTATGGATCAAGATGATGTTGGCATTCCTCCAAGATTCTGGTATCCTCCCTGTCGAGAGACACTTCGTATACAGGGTGGCCAGTTTCTCTAACATAATCTCTCCACCGTCTTTCAGCAGGTCTGATGTTATCTGATCCTCACCAGCGGCTTTGCCTCTTTGCATTCCCTTTAGGGCTTTCTTTACTTCTCCTGTTAATACTGGTGGGATGTCAGATTCCTCTGGGATATTACTGCTTCTTACATTATCATCCTGACTGTCTCAGCTGCTGTACAGATCTTTGTAGAACTCTTCCGCTACCTCAACTATTCTATCCATATTGGTTGTGACCTTGCCATCCTTGTCCCTTAATGCATACATCTGGTTTTTGCCTATGCACAGTTTTGTCTTCGTAGCTTTGAGGCTTCTTCCGTTCTTTAGAGCATGCTCAATTCTCTCCATAATATACTTTCTTATGTCGGCTACTTTACGCCTATTGATCAACTTCGAAAGCTCCGTCAGCTCTATTTTGTCTGTTGCATTTGAGGCTTTCATAGCTTGACGTTTCTTAATGAGGTTTTTCGTCTCTTGGGATAGCTTACCAGTGTCCTGTCTAACGACTGTACACCCGACTTCCACTGCACACTCCTTAATGATACTAGTCAGATTATCATTCATCGCAATGAATGAAGCTGATACGGAGGTATTTATTGAACCGAAGCCAGTTTGTTTTAATTAGTAATGTCAAATCCAACTTACAGACCATTATACATCACGTACACCAAGGCTCCATATTAGGGCCTATATAGTTTTTTATGCACATTAATTATATTATTTTTATTCCTCACACCACCGAAATAGCCCCATATTCAGATGACACGGGTGTTTCCTTCTCCTCCTTTACCTCGCCTTATGGATTCGGCGAACATGTCGCTAAAATACTTAACAGAAAGGTTAAGGACTCATCACTGAAATTTAAATGTTGCCAAACCGAAGTTCGTTACATTCAATGCATTAATAAATCACTTCTTTTGTCCCCTCCGCTTTTATTTAAGTCGCAGGCGTACGGAATGAGACTGTTAAGATAAGTTTCTTGGAGTCGCAGGTAGCACATTTTATAAACGTTTATCCGAGGAAATAAAAACGTCTAGAAGACGTCACGGAATAGAAGCTAGAGGTCAAGAAAACGACGTATATCTCGTCTTACGTCCGGCTAGAATGCGTTTTTAAGACCATCTAGAAAACGTTTCAAAACATCGCAAAAAATCGCATTCTGTAAAAGGGATTGGTGGTTACCTAAAATACCCCATTACATATTTTTTGAAAATACGTTTTTCTAGACGTTTCTAAGACGTCCTGCAGGATCTTTTTTTTTGCTGTTTTGTTTATGTGCATGCAATTATTGCATGTTTAGAGGAAGCCTTATGTGTTATAGTAATTATATTTACTTTATTCTGTCATTATTATAACACATTAAGAGCTCGGTAGACTCAAAGACAAAATTGGTCAGGTCGTAATTATGCAAAACATACTGAAGTGGGAAAACAACAAAAAAAATGCGGCAGATCCCATGCCCTGTAGGAATCGATGTAATGCGAAGCAGCCACCAAAGAGCTGTATACATCGGCTTGCTTGTCTTTGAGCCAAATGAAATCATTCATGCCATGGCATCTAGGTCACCATACATCGCATGTTTGCCATGCACGCATGCATACGCATATTCTGGTAGATACAATGCATGACCTCTCGTTTATCTTCATCATGCACTCGTGTCATGCTATACAAATTTTAGTACATATCCAGTTAATAAAAACGGCTGGTAGCGCACCATGACAGTGGCACGTAAATCATACCGTACATGACATGCATAACATGATTCGCATGTTAAGACCTCGCATTTATGTTCGTCATACGTCATATCGCGCAATACCAATTTTGGTGTATATCAAATGAGCGAAATGGCCACGAGTGCACCATGAGTATAGCATGTAAATCATATCTACATGCCATTCATGTCATGATTTTCATGTTACCACCTTTCATTTACGTTCGTCACACAGTCGCGTTGCGCAATACCAATTTTGGTATATATCAAGCTAGCGAAACGGCCACGATTACACCATGAGCGCGGCATGTAAATCATGACATGCATGGCATCATGTCACGGTTTTCATGTTACCACCTGGTATTGATGTTCGTCATACAGTCGCGTCGCGCAATACCAATTTTGGTATATATCAAGCTAGGAAAACGGCTGCGAATGTATCATGAGTGTGGCTTGTAAATCATGTCGTATATGACATGCAAGTCATGATTTCCATGCTACCACCTCTCATTTACGTTCGTCATGCAGTCACGTCGCGCAATACCAATTTTGGTGTATATCAAGCAAGCGAAACGGCCACGAATGCGTCATGAGCAGGGCATGTAAATCATGTCGTGCATGTCATGCACGTCATGATTTTCATGTTACCACGTCTCATTTACGTTCGTCATACAGTCGCTTCGTGCATTACCAATTTTGGTGTACATCAAGCTAGCGAAGCAGCCGCGAATGCGTCATGAGCGTGGCATGTAAATCATGACATACATGACACCCATGTCATGGTTTTCATCTTACCAACTGTTATTCATGTTCTTCATACAGTCACATTGCACAATACCAAATTTGGTTTGCATCAATCTGCTGAAACGGCCGCTAACGCACCATGAGCGTGGCATGTAAATCAGGTCGTACATGACTTGCATGTCATGATTTTCATGTTACCACCTCTCACTTACGTTTGTCATACGGTCGTGTCGTGCAATACCAATTTTGGTGTATATTATGCAAGCGAAACGGCCGCGAATGCACCATGAGCGTGGCATGTAATGAATGACATACATGTCATGGATGTCATGGTTTTCATGCTTTCACCTGTTATTCATGTTCTTCATACAGTCACATCACACAATACCAGTTTTGGTGTATATCAATCTAGCGAAACGACTGTGAGTGCGCCATGAGCGTGGCATGTAAATCATGTCATACATCACATGCATGTCATGATTTTCATGTTGCCACGTGTCAGTTATGTTCGCCATAGAGAAATGTCTCGTCATACCAGTTTTCATATATATCCCTTCATTTAAACGGCCGCGAGCACCCCGAGACCATGTCATGTAAATCATGCTGCACATGACATGCGCGTCATGACTTGCGTGTTAGGACACGTTATTATGTTCGTCATGAACTCTTGTCACGCCGTACCAATTTTAGTATATATGAAATTAAAGGAACGGCCGCTAGAGCCCAAAGGCCGTGTAATGTAAATCAGCTGTTCATGATATGCGTGTCAGGTTTTTCATGATATGACCTGTCATTTGTGTTCGTAACAACGGCCATGTTATGATACACCAATTTTGGTATACAGTCGATTAACGAAATGGCCAGGAGAGCCCAAAAGTCGCCGGGGCTCATATAAGATAGATAGATAGCTAGATAGATAGATAGATAGATAGATAGATAGCTAGATAGATAGATAGATAGATCGATAGATAGATAGCATAGATAGATAGATAGAATAGATATAGATAGATAGATAGATAGATAGATTAGGATAGATGCGCTCAAAGTCGCAGAAGTTCGCTTAAGGAATGGTTCGCATTTAAAATTCTGTTTAGAAAGGCGCCAGATCCCACGCATTGTGGGAATCGATGTAATGCGAAGCAGCCAGCAAAGAGCTGCATACATCGTCTTGTATGTTCTTGAGGAAAACGCGTGCGACTCATGTTATTTATATTCGTTACACAGTAACGTCGCGCCATACCAATTTCGGGGTAGATCAAGCTAGCGAAACGGCCGCCAGCGCACTATGAGCGTGGCACATAAGTCATGCTGTACATGACAATCGTGTCATGGTTTTCATGTTAACTCGTGCTATTTATGTTCGTCATACAGTCATGTCTCAAGATACCAATTTTGGTATATATCAAACTAGCGAAACGGCCGCCAGCGCACCATGAGCATGGCACGTAAGTCATGCTGTACATGACATGCGTGTCCTGATTTTCATGTTAGCTCATGTTATTTATGTTCGTTACACAGTAACGTTGTGCAGTACTAATGTTGGCATATATCAAGCTAGCGAAACGGCCGCCAGCGCACCATGAGCGTGGCATGTATAGCATGGTGTACATGACATGTTTTTCATGACTCGCACGTTAGACCTGTCAGTTGTGTTCGTCATACACTCTTGTCACGCCGTGTCAATTTTGGTATATATCAAGTTAACGAAACGGCCGTGAGAGCACCAAGACTGTGGCATGTATATCATGTCGTTCATGACATGCATGTCATGATTTTCACGTTATGACTCGTCGTTTATGTTCGTCATACAGTCATGTTATGCCATACCAATTTTGGTGTACATTCTATTAACGAAACGAGCAGGAGAGTACAAAGTCGCAGGCGGCTAGATAGAATAGATAGATAGATAGATAGGATAGATAGATATAGATAGAATGATAGATGAGATAGATAGATAGATAGATAGATAGATAGATAGATAGATAGATAGATAGATACGCTCAAAGTCGCAGAAGTTCGTTAGGAAATGCTTCGCATTTAATATCCCGGTAGTTAAAATGCAGCTATATAGCATGCCACCTTCAGGAACACAACTTTTTCCTGCACGATTCATCATTAGCGAAGTTGTGATCAAAGAACAAACAATGTAATACGACAAACTTAGGATCTGGCCGAAGCATTATGCAATGTGTGAGCGCCATCTGAATTAGGTCTACTGAATGAAACACAAAGATGAAGTGAAGATAAATCGTCGAAAGAGGAATGTCGCTGAAGCCAACGACTTGACACGGGGACTAGTTCCCGACAGGGCACTGACGAAGACAAGCCTCCATGTTGAAACGTTTCCTCAACGCTTCATCGTCCACTGAACTTTCTTGTAAATTGGAGAGAGAGAGAGAGAAAGAAGGAACATATGATAGGCGAGGAGGTCAACTAGCGTCCAGTTTCCTGCCCTACTAATGTGGAGGGGAATGAGGGAGTAAAATAAGAGAGAAAGAGGAACATTTCATAACACACACAGAAGAGTGTATCGCAGGCAGTCAGCCAATTCTCTTGCTGATGTGGTGTGAAGACAGACTCCCAAGATCTTTCCTTCAGTGAAAATCCGTCCATCAGGTCTCCTGTGGGCACACTGGCACAATGGAAAGTTTGGCGATATCGTTGAAATTGGGGACAGCGTCATAACAGATGATCGATAGTCGCTACACAGTTCTGGTTACTGCACATTGATGAATCTGCCATAACGATCCGATAGGTGAATGAGTTAGAATACGGTACACCTGCCACAGTAACACAGAAAATAACGTGGACAGTAGAAGTGGACATGAGTGCGTTGTCCCGTCCACTTCTACTGTCCACGTTTTTTTCAGTGCTGTTAAACCTAATTTTCCAAAAATGAACGCAAACCAACTAGCCCGACTTACCATCTTGCTCCAACAGAGCATGGTAAGCAGGAAAGGAGACATGCATCAAGCAGCTGGTGTGGTTCTCCCTTCGTTTCTAAGCAAATATGAAGTGGTGCTGCTTAAAGGGGAACTCCGGTGCATTTTTGACCATATTGAGATAATGCAGTTTTCAAATAGTATTAGCAGTCCTGTAACAGCAAGGGTGACTCATTTTGCTGAGAGACTAGTCAATAATTTTAAATAAGCAATAAACGATGAGTCGAAACCGAAACAAGGATCTAAGCTGCTACGTGATGGGTATGCGATGACGTCACGAAGTCCGCTACACGCCGCCACGGCTGGCCAGTGTGTAAACATAGCACACGCGCTTCTACCACGCGAAAAGCAAGCTGGCGATGTCATCCGACGCGGAATAAAGCTGTGCCAGCCCGTCTCAACTCACCAGTGATGAGTTCAGTGGTGATTGCAGCTACTATACGAGCGCGGGAGCATCGCCTTTTGATTTCTACCCGCCGGCGCGTGAAGTAGCTCACGTGCCCCGCATCGATCTCCTTGTTGCTCATTACTGTGCGTGCTTACTGTGAGACCCGATGTCAATAACGACTAAGACGCTATGCAGCTAACAAAGCCGAACTTTGCTCGCGTCGTCGCCGCCTCGTAGAAGAAAGCGCGCGCTGCAACCGTCTGCTGGGCAAGGCGGGGTCGGAAAAGAGTAGGCACGTTACGTCACTTACACAGGGTGGCCCGCGCTAACAGGCCTGATTCCAAAATTGTCTACCAATTTTAAAATTTGTTTCCTAAAAAACTAAATGACTTACGGTTGTATAATTTGGCACATATCATCAGGGTACCGAAGAGAACAAATGTTGAAAGTTTAATTGAAATCGGTGAATATCGAAAAATCCCCGGAGTTCCCCTTTAAGACCACAGTTAGTGAAAATTGACTCCATTGTGTTGAAAACACTAATGACCAAATAAAACTGCAAAACAATATTTGGCTCATTCAGCCAATAATACGTAATGAAAAAAAAGAACGTAAGTGGCTTGCAAAACCACTGTCGCTGAAGTGTATTAATCACAAAATGGAACATTAAGGAACTACCTTACATGTCTCTGTTGGAACATTTCTCCCTGAAAAAATGTTGGCAAAGAACTCTGGCATCACTACAAAAGTAAGATAAGACGCTCAGAACAAGATGCAGCATCTTAGACGTTAGCTAAAAATATTTGTAGATGCAGCATTCATGTTTCAAACTGTGCCCACAAAACAAGTAACGGTGTCAGCCTTCGAAATGCAGCGTAAAAAGCTTATTTCAGGAATTATGGTCTGATATCCCTAGAGAGCACACAGTTAACCTTGAACGTGCCATGGTTAGCAGAAAATATGAACGCTGTAAATTACAGCAGCATAGAACAAAAAGCATGACTACACCTATTGTAGCGCAAAAACAAAAAGTATGAACAGAAAACTAATCTAAACGATCAGAAAAATTACTATGAATTGGCGCCTAAATAAAGCTAATAAATAAAATTCAGGAATATGAAAATACCAGCCTAATAAAAAAATGTTTCAGTGGCTTACCTAGGCTGTGCCAGGATAACGTAGCGTTAGCAAAGGTTCAGATAATTATTCTTAGCTTTCCTGATTGTCTAGGACTACCTTGATTATCAGGCTTACTGCTGCTCTAATGACACACACACGGTACACCTATAATGAGGCACATGTATATTTATTTTGACAGGCAACTACTTCGGGATACGATGAGTTAAGCTTCTCCGCTCTTCTGCGCCGTTGAGCAGCATTTGCGCTCTCCTTCTCCATGGCTATACCTCACTGGCAAACGCCAGTCAGAGGCGCTATCAAGCGGCTCTAGCGCAGTGTCAGACGGCGACGTGCATAGCGAAGGCGAATAGCTGCGCGCGCGCCGGCGCCAATACGTCTGCGCGCGCCGGCGCCAAAAACACAGCTCTTGAGGATCCACGTGAAACTTGCTCGGCTAGGCCAGTGTAGCTAACGCTACAAAAGCAACTTTTTTTATGATGCCCACTAATAAAAAAATGTCAGGCTAAAAGGACATATATGATGATAAGACACATCAGCTTAAGAAATTGTGACTCCTCGCCATTTTTTACTCAATAAGCACACAGCGATAAAATCAGGATTGTCAGAGGCAGGTCAGGGTATTGCACTTCGTTCATCAAATTGCTTAGTGTCAATATATCAAAATGTGTGACAAGACAGTCTGAACACACGACTTCATGACAGGTATCTCATGTAAATCACTTGGCACTTTCGGATGTCCCCTAAGAACACAAAATATGGCATGAAAGTCGTTCTGCTCAAAAAAGTTACCTGCTTTATAAATTTTGTTTTCTTCAGAGATCCCAAGAAAAAGAGAAAAGTGCAAATCTCTTGACATTCATCTTTTCTCATACTAAAACCTGCCTGTCACCCCATCAAAAAGAAGAAAGTCGTATTTTAGCTGGTGTAGCCTTGATTCCAAACATCTAGGGCGAGTACCACCTGTATTTAATGGGACAAAAGGTCATTTCATTATATGCTATAATACCTAAAATACGACGGTGTGAAAAGTTCAAAGCTCGATAACACCTTGCGGTGACAGAGAGCGAGCATGCTGTATTTACACAGGCACAAGAGACGCGCAAGAGAACATTTTGGTTCTGCTAAGAGCGACTGGCTTTACTGAGAAAGGAGGAGGTTAACAGAGAAGGGGAAACGTAAATAACTAATCACAAGCGCATCCAGGTATTCAAGGCAGCCTTGACAACTCACATCACTGAGAAAAAATGCTGAACTCCTCCCCCGTGAAATGCATATGTGACTCTCATGCCCTCAGAATTTGCAGCAGAAAAGCGTGCCCAGCCTCTGGATACTCTTGCTGTTTGTTAACAGTACGCTATTGCTGCACAGATTTTCTCATCCACAAACTTCAGTGACACCATAAAACAGATGACTCATGCCATAACTTCCAACTATGGAGTTTTATGACTGGGTGTGCAAAGCTTTGCGTTAGCGTTCGTCACCACTGCGCATGCGTTATACGCTACGTACGCAACAAACGCTATCTTTGCGTATCCTATTGTAAAACTGGCTACTGCGAATGCGCCGTGCACCATCCTCTTACGTACTCGCGTTAAGTGCCAGCAAGCATACGCACGCAACGAACACTATATTTGTGTACCCTACTCTAAAACAACCTATCACGTGGCACACGTAGCTTAAGCTAATGTCTATTGTACACTACCTCATCAAGCGCCCAAGAAAAAACAGTTATTTCACTGAAATTATGTTCACAAATATAAAGTTTCCGTTCATGTTCGTTCGAACATGAACGAAAAGCATGACCTGCATTTTAGCTTTCGACAGCTTTATCATGTATGCTGAATAAATTCCGCAGTCACGTACTCCTCAAACATGTCGCACATGCAAACCGTGATGCAATGGAACACGTTTTTTCATTTGTTATAATACTCAAATACAGGGCGCAAATGCAATAAAAATAAACTTACCTAAAACTTACAGAAGCCCGTGGTTTACAGAATCCACAAATTCAAAGTAACTAATCGCACATCAAACTAAACATAGACGAAAGGAAGTGGTGAGAGCGCCCCGCGCGCAAGCTGATGCGTGCATTCTTCGGCAGGGAATGTTATAGACTAGGCCTAACTGTCAGTCAGCGTAACAGTCGCTCCACAGAGACATACTAGCATTCGGGTCCACAAGCTTAACACGCAGCGAAGTATAGTTTCTTCATTGCTGCGTTTGTAGCCTCCATGAATCACGACACAGGCACGAAATATTGCAAAAGAGGGCATGAACGGCGAGATCGGCCGCCAATGCGAATTCGACGAGCTTAACTGACAATGCACAAGCAACCGCCGCGCTGATGGATACAGTCAGCGCAAAGACCATCGCGAGTTAATTAGAGTACATTACGTAGAGTTTCCTGGTTAACAAACGTTAAAGCCTTCATCCTTTTTCGCGTTACTTTCTTTATACCAATTAGAGATGGCGTGCGCAGACTCGAGTTCTCGAGTCTCGGCGCAGGCTCTAGTCTCGGCGAGAAAACGACTTACAAAGTGCGTCTTCTAGACGTCACAAACAAGGCATTTTTAAAACGCCGAAATTAGTTTAGAATCCAACAAACGCCTTGAAATATTTCTTTACAGGGCGTTGGACAAAAAAAATGGTCTTGAAAAGTTCGTTTTCTAGAAGCAACCAAGAACTGATAAAATAAGTCTTTTCTGTGACGTTTTTTAAACTTCAAAATAGGTTCAGAATCCGTTTTATCGCATTTATCTTTAAAGTTGACGTCTTCTAGACCATGTGTGCAACGTGGCGTGCAATTCGATGAAAATTTACGATGGACACCACACGTAGAATTTCATTCAGAAACATAGCCAAATCAATAGGTACGCTAAAGAGATATCGGGCCTTGGGATTTAGGCGCTGAAAACGTCAATCATAATTTTCGTTACTTCAATCCAGTTTGCACTACTGTGTTCTTATTAGGGGATTTCTGTCGCAATCTAATCTAAACAACCTGTGCCTCATGCATAAACTATCTGTTCGTTTCATTCCTAACATGGCACACCATGAATACTTATCCTCCAGTTTTTCACCAGAGCATTTTCTTTGCATTCGTGAAATTTATAGCCACCGTCTCTCTGTGGTTGCGTTTATGGAGTACAAAAATGCCCCTCATCAATTTCCGGATGCCTATACTAACTGCATTCGAAACTTCAACTCCAGACATTCAACCTTTTAGCAACCAAAAACTAGAACTATCTATGGTCAGCAACTGTTAAGATGGCAAATCTCTGAACTGTTAAATATTCGTCCGCAAGTACTAGCATTTACAATGCATTCTTCTTCCATGTCATCATTCAGAAAGAGGTCGAAAATGTACGTACTTGAACCCCCTTAGTTATTTCATTTTGCTACGTAGCTTGAAACCTTGAATGTACTTAGTTATTTCATATGTCATATATGCATGCATATATATGTGACTATTCACATGACTAATTATGCAAGGACCTCTGCATATATGATCCCATATGTAACACCGGTGCCTACATTATTTTGCTCTGATTTATTCCAGATGTGATTTGTCATGAGACGTGTACGTTATGTTTTACATTTTCGTTGCCTTGTTTTATTTTCATGCAAGTTTCCTCGTAGTTGCGCATCATATATGTTATTTTACTCTTGCATTTGTTTTTTGCAACGCAGTTGCGTTGTGTGAGGAATGTGCATCGTGGCGCTGGAGGCCTATTCAGGTGGCTCTTAACATCGCCTTTAGTCTCTTACACCACGACAATCAGCTATTGTCAAACGTATAAATATTTAAATAAGAACGGCACTGATGCCAAATTGCAATGACGGCACTTACGTGTCACATCAAGTAGTGTTCACTAACGTTAACAAGCGCTGCCATATATTCGTTCTGTAATTCAATTACAATTAATGCTTGTGCGCTCCCTGGCAGCACCTAAAATTTAAGTTTCAGTCGAATGGTTATTAAAAACGCACCGTGCCTTTAAAATAGCCTGCATATTTAAAAGTGTAACATGCGTAACATGCCGTCGATTTCAGCTGATGTATCTCTATGGGTACAAAATGCAAGTAAAAAATATCAAGGAATAAAGTGCTGCAGACAGGTTGTGTTCCATTTTATGCTTGCCATGCTTTCCCACTCAAAGCACAGCACGGATACTCTGTAAATGTCAAATGTGTCGGTGTCTACGATGTATATAATGATAAATGCATTATTGCCACTGAAAACTTCTTTTTATATACTCACTAGAAGACCTTGGCCGATACCGTCTGCGAGATGAATTTACCGAATCACATATCCATTTGTGTTGCTGCATAAAAAGGAAATATATTTTCTGGTGAGAACAGTTTGAGATAATAATAGTCGGAGATCATACGGCCCTTCACTGGGACCACATTAACCAACTACGCACTTTGGTGTATGATTTTATACCGTGCATCATTTTACCGTTCCCTCTAACATGATAACTAGAGTGGTTCTACCGACTTTAGACCATTTTCTGAGTTTGCCATAGCGGGAACACAAGAGTAAGTTTAACAGTTTTTTTTCTTCAATTCAATATAATGCGTAAAGTTCATTTTAGTGCACAATATATGCAATCGGTTAATAGTTGATGGCGCTAGAGCGCGTGCCTGCTTTGAACAATTGTTCTCCTACCCCCATTCTTGATTCCGTAACCTTCCGCAGAGGCAGCGATACACTGAGGAGCTTGTATTTGCTTAAATAGTGTACAAAAGCTGTTTAACAAGCGTACTGGCTCTCAGAGGTTAATAGTCTGAAACGTCAAATGTTCTATTTTTCCTACATTTTGTGAGGTGCGCAACTTGACCGCGTTGATCTTTTCAAATACCTTAGCGTCTACTTGTCTGCCGATTTGTCTTGGAATAAGCATCTAGGTTATATAACTGGTAGAATCAATGGCGAGTTAAGTTTCATTAAACGGAACTTGAAGTCTGCCCCAAAATGTATTAAAGAAAGTTTCTATGTCACTAATGTAAGAGCTATTCTTGAATATGCCTCTACAGTATGAGATCCACATCCTCAAACTCTAATCTATAAATTTGAACTCATACAAAACCGCCCTTCGCGTTTTTTTCAGCGGCAATTACAACTATAATTTTAGTACTACCTAAATAAGAGTGACATAGGTTGGAAACTTCTCGAGCAACGAAGAAAATTCTTGTGATTAAAGTTTTCCTATTGCATTTTTTTGTGATGAAACTCGTATTTAAAATGTTCATTCACTCTGAGACCATAACACGTATTGCACAGAAATGATCTTTCGAACAAAAAAAAAAACAATCCGTAAAATAAGCTGCCATGCCGGAGTTTTTGTTTATTCCTTTTTCCTTTTATTATTCGTGAGCGGAATAATCTGGATGCGAGTACTGTCCATGTTCCCGCAGATGGATTTTTTTTAATTACCAGATGTGTGCTTTGGGTGAATGGACACTTTTTCGACTGAGCAATTGCGTCATATTTTTTCCATCCGCTTACGAGAGTGCGCACTTAGGCGACATAGGCTACAATAATGAATAAACAAAATAAATAAATCAAACAAATGGCAACACGCGTGAACATATCGCGCGGATGAGCAAACAATATATAACGTTGATAAATGGCAAACAATAAAGGCAATAACGCGATAATGGAGGGCACGGTGCAACAAAAAAGAAGAGTTTGATCGACATTTGCTAGAAAATGATGCAACACACTGTTTTATGTAATCGTTTGCTTACATCTTTCAGGTGAAAAATTATTATGCAGGCCCAACGTACAAATATTCTATTGTGGTTCGCCTTCGTTTTGCTTCTGTGCACGATAGAGCAGGGGCCAACGTACGTGCTTGCGGCAACGGTCAGGCCCGGTATATGATTCCTTTTTTTTCATGTTTACACTGTAATCCTAAATTGCAGCATTACGTGCATACCAAGTCACCAAATAGTGTATGCTTCTGCATTTCATTACATAGCCAGATTCAGGCCATAATGAACTATTCATGCTGAATGAAGATTGTTTATTTATTGTACTTACTGTCTGTATATATCTGTATATATATGTGTGCGTGTGTGTGTGTGTCTCTGTGTGTGTGTGTTGCGAAAAACTTCTTCGGAGATGTAGGTGAAATGGTGAAATGACATCGCACAAGCCGCAGCTGAAGGTCCGCCCACCCAGTTTGACGGTCAAACCAGAATTTCAAAAAAAAAGAGAGAGAAGTGACAAAGGAAGCAACAGGGTGTCACTTGAGCTTCGAAGGTACCTTATCATCGTGGTAAAGCTCGTCATGAAAGCCACAGCAAAATATCTGTTTAGAAAAAACATTTAAAATTTGATTTTGTAAGCTACACCTCATCGAAAGCCGTGCGCTTCAATTAGCAGCTTAGAATGAAGCGGTTGTTTCTACGAGCGTTGTTTAGATGGTGGGAGCTACAACGTATCTTAAAGAGAGGTACATTACCACCTGCAGTTACACAGAGAAGGTATGCGAGCTTTATTGGCATATTATATAATTCGGAATATTCACTTGCAAATATTGCTAACAAGCACGTCACGCGAGTCTTACTCACTGGATGACAGCGAACAAATGACGTAACACTAGCGAATGAACAGGAAAAGAAAAATGCCAGGAAACGCCATGCTCGTATATAAAGAGAAAAATAGTTCCGAATTAAAACAAATGTTAGCTCGCTTTTATGGTACGACACTGTGGCTACGCTCTTTCGCATAAATATATTGATTGAGTATTTAACATTTTCTGTGTATCTAAACAGAGGATCCGCTTTACTATTTTCGGGGAAGCGCGGGAGGCGTAAGGCCACCGAGACATATTCCACAGCTTCCTACCATACATGAAGAGGGTACGTATTTTACCGTTTTCATGGGCGACATCGTGAACCTAAAGACTTGACATGTGTAGATGTCGATTCACAAATCTGTTTAATGCTATGCGGAGTAGAGATTAACACGTACGAATTGTGCGGCAAAAACACAGTCATGCCTTTTCCACCCATGTGTGGTAGACAATATGTATGATAGCCGTAAAAAGCCTCTTTGACAGCAAAAGCTGTTTCGAGGTCACAGCAATAGTGCCGTAGTTGTCCACCGCCACCGCCGTTGTACGTAACCGCTTTTGCGCGAAAGAAAAAAATGAAGTAAAGAATTACCTAAGATCGGACGGGATTTGAACCTGGGCCCTCCGCGTGTTAGTCGAGTGATCTGCCACAGAACCACGCTGCTGGTTCAAGCTCACTTGCAAGAACACCCTATACAGGCGCCATGTAGTGCAAGGAATTGCGTTAGCATATGTACTATAGCATAAAAGAAGAGCAAAATCACAGCCAGACATTCAGACAACAATTATTGCGCAACGAGTGTGTGGTTTAAAGCTTCCCACGAACTGCAAAGTGCTGAGCCATAATTCATTATCGTCATCAGCCACATGCCGTAGCAACGAACTGCACATAATGCCTCACAGATGTGTAGCGGGTGTCTAGCTTAACCACAGGCAGACGAAGAGTGGCATAGTGGATGCTTCCGTACTTCACAAAAAACTATGATTTATGGCGTGGCGGATACATTGCATGTGTACTTCCATTAGATGCCCCAAGAGAGTACGGAACGCGATCTAAAAAGGCCCCTATTTGACTTGTCGCTGTGAGTGTGCTGCGCGTTGCATGTAGACCTGTCGTGCTTTAAAAGTAAGACAGCGTATATCAGACTCAATCAAGCAAATGTGTTTACATGGCAGTTTACATATCAGTAAATCAACACAGCTTTATCTTAAGCTTTATCAGCTTTATCTTAAGATACAACGAGCCAATAACTGCTTGCATAGACTGGTAGTCCACTGCACCACTGTCTATGGGTGCTAATGTATCGATCGACTACTTCGCGGCGTTGCTCAATTTTTGAAATTACGAGAGGCTACTGTCGTACCATGGATCACGAACAAGCTGTCCGCGGTTAACGGAATGTCTGTCTGAATGAGTGTCTTTCTCGAAATGTAATCAGTGAGCAGCGTCTTGACTGTTCGGCGACCAGTCCCGTGCCAGCCAAAGGCCTTTGGTTGTGCGACCAGAGCTACAACCCATCCCAGTGTGGTGACGGCCGGTTCACGGACCTCCACCATACTGAACGATACGATTCGTTTTTATTAAGTGCGAAGTGTTTGTTAGCTAATCGAATGCACTTTCACCCAATCTATCTATCTATCTATCTATCTATCTATCTATCTATCTATCTATCTATCTATCTATCTATCTATCTATCTATCTATCTATCTATCTATCTATCTATCTATCTATCTATCTATCTATCTATCTATCTATCTATCTATCTATCTATCTGTTAGCGCTCTCCTGGTTGTATCCTTAAATTGGTAGATAGGAAAACTGGCAAAGGAGGATATGAGTGTACGACGAATACAATTCGCAGTCCTTGCCACGAATAACGAGACATACATGTCCGGTACATTTTGAAAGCCGTTCCACCACTCACGTGCGACACATACCCGCTTTTCACGGTCCACACTATAAAGCTATGAGCCACCGCTACAAACCGAGGGCTTAGTACCGGCGTAAGAGCGGCGCGTAGCCATAACACCACCTAGACAAGAGAAGGCCAGAATGCTTTCCAGTGACGTCATACCTACGTCACCCGGAGAAGGAGAAAATCGGAATTATTCCTCTATAAGCCAAAGCCTCCCTGAAACAAGCGCAGTGGGGAATTTCACACCAATGTCGAGGGGAAACAAGTCCCAAAGGTAAATCAAATCGGAATGTTACGGCTCTACATTCAGGAGAATCGGTTTAATGATGGGGTAATAAAAGAGCTAGATGCAGTTTTCGCAAATCCCTTGAAATATTTTGAACGTTCCTGCTGAAAGGACGCGGCTTGCAGGAAAGAAGCTTGCTTAAGCTAACCTAAGCATACGTAATAAACCGCGTGCGCTATGCCAGCATTTCTTAAACATCAGGTCGGAGGAGTGAAGGAAACGACTGGCCCATTTGACGGTGTGTAAAGAGGGCCTTACGCTCACCACTTAACACCTCCTCAAATGAATGCATCTTTTGCGAGTGCCCGATACCTGGGACGAATTAGCGGAGGCCGTCAGAATTTCGCAGCTGAGTAGATTAAGCGTGACTACCACGGCAGAGCTATTATATAAATGGTAGACCTGCAAAGAGATAGGGGCGATGAGGCAAGTCGAAAATCCCGCAAACTGCCGAGCCCTCCCTCGTAACATGCATCTCATATTCAACATAAAGAAGAGGCAAAAGAGAGCGCAAGCCCTGTTCAAATGCTTCGATTTGATGGACAGGAAGTCGGTACCGTACGTGGAAGCGGCAAGTGACTTGTCAGTCGCAGCTGTGGCCTGGGTTGTCGACGGCCCCCGTATCGAACGCTACCATTAGAAGCCGCAACCCAAAAACGACTGCGAAACTTGAGATAACGCTCGTTTGCGTTGGAAGAAAAGCCAATTTCATTGTTACCGAAATCAAAACGGCCATCTGGAATTGCGGAAACAGTCGATTCTCGCCGGAAGCGGCAAGGGATCTGGCCAGTAGACAGCTCAGCAGAAAAATTTAGCTTGGTACCGCATTATCATGCGTATAACGCGCTCCTGCATATAACCCCATATTGCCAACTACAAACCATGGAAAAATAAAAAATAAAAAACGCATATTGCCACGAAGACGTTTTGCATATATTATGACGAGGTGGAGCCGTGAAGTTAGCTTCACGGCTCCACCTCGCATCAAAATTCGCATCACAAATTCAGTAATTTTATTAAGACTTGTACATTGAAATAACCGATATGCCGAACCAACGCCCGCTTTTTGCGAGTTCGATATATGCTGGTTCGGCAGGATTATTATTTGTCGGCTTATTTTCTGTTCCCGTTAGGAGGTCGTCAGGAAGCAACTGGTAGGAGGGCTTTGCAGCGAAGAAATCAACGTCTCGCTGGAACTGGAATTCCGCCTATTACTCCACTTGGTTTTCAAGGTACGCATATGCTTGCTGTTTTGGCTTACGTTGTCAATACGAAAAGCTACAAGTTGTATACATGCTCCATCACAAACCTTTGTAATGTTAAGCGCTGCCCACCGTAGTGAGCGATATGCAGCGTTCTCCGACACCGACTATGTAGCACGGTTGCTTTTGGTCATGAGGATGATAAAATAGCCATGTTTCAGATGTTCTCTGGGACTGTCTGCCCATCTTATCCCTGCCCTATAGTCGAGCATTTGATAGCGTTGACATGAGTTATGGAGTTGATGCGCTTCGTTATTTACCTCGTGTAGCCCCTGACGCCGTTGACATGCCTGTACCGTGAAACTTGCCCACGCCAGTGGCATCAAGCCGTACGATGGCCCAATAGTTGCATTCTCACCTGAAGCTGCCTTGATGGCTTTTTTTATCTGAGAAGCGCAATTGTCGTTAAGAGTGGCCTACACACCAGCGGTATCACAGCCTGAATGCGCACATGGTTCTAATGCCTGGCACGAAGCCATTGAGCACTGCCCATCCGCAACGTAACCTCATAATAGTCGCCAGACTGAAGTTTTCAAAAACGCGCCGCGCCATCCGCCGGAGCGAGAAGTAAGGGATTGAGCAGTGCAAAAACCGAGTGCCTTTCTAAGTTCGCTGTGAACTAGACAATGCGAAGCAACGACTGAGCTCAACATAGCGTCTGTTTAGTGCAATGAACACCCACAAGGAGACCTATCAATTTCTCTTGGCTAGTCGGACGTACCACCAAACCGCTATGATGTACTTGTTGGGTCACTCGCGAGATCGATGGTGAAATTAAAGGCAAACGCGACAGATTCCCGTGGCCGTCATATGAGACAGAGAGGTGAGAGCGGTGGATACCAGGTAAGCGAATTACTCGCATTCTCCACATGCGGCCGCATGAGAAGGTGTCCTAATGTGGCTCTGCTGTTATTGTTTTGCATAGCCCTGACGGCTAAGTGTGGTAACCATGGCTATGAAGCTCAGCAGAGTCAAAGTGACCGCAGTGCGCGCCGTGCAGCACGGAGTGAGTAGCTAGAAGTAAGCTCAAGGGACCCTCGATCTCCCATAATCTGTATCAGTCGTCACCACATAGCATCGCGCACGCACATCTTGAAGGCTGAATGTTCCTGTTTAACTAGCAAATGCTAACACATGCGTCCCCAATGTTTCTTGATACTACCGCGCATCCTCAAAGTTGCTCAATGTTGGTCGATACTTCCTTCAGGTTTGTCTTGCCTTCGGTTGCACGCCGCGAAAGCGGACACGACGTATCCCCATTCGCATTATGTACAAACGAAAGACCAGCGTCAACAGAACATTCGAAATGCGTATCGAAGCAGGCTGACGCACAGGAAGTGAGAGCTGAAGACAGAATACAACTGAAAAGGCGATCACCGGGGCATTCGTCCCTGATAAATTGAGCTTTACAGCTCTGGTCGTTAGATACACAGCTAATTCAATTCTACATCATCGCTGTGAGATTATGCATGCACCAAAATTTAACGCATTTAAGAGATAGATAACAGAGGTCGGAGGGCTTGGATCGAACTCAATTTCGTGTGATTCTCGCTTGTACTTGCGAGTCGCAGCGCGCCGAAATAATAAATGAAACTTCTCTTGCATTGTACCCGCAATTCGCTTTGATGAGGTTCCTGCTTTGGTGAAGCGTGCATTGGTGGACGAAGCTATCCAGGTCTTTGATTTGCAAAGAAACCTGCCTCGACACAAAGGAAACAGGTGGTCTATTGTGGCCTATGCACATTAGCTTGCGCACGGCTCTATTTGCGCTATCAAGGTAGTGCCGGGGCTGCGATGAGGGCGGTGGTGGCGCTTTCTTTTAGCAGCGCCGCCTGGGCACAGCCTCACGCCTATGATATTATCAGCAATAGGCTTATGCCACTTGTGACAAATGTAGGGCCCCCAAACGGGACTGATGTGGAAGAAACCAACGGTTAGATACGGTTGCAAGGGTAATGCTATCTCACTTACACGTATAAGCTTAACGAAAACAAGAGATTTGGTCCTCCGCAACGTTTGTCTAATAAGTTACCATTGAGAGGGAGATTAATGAGGAAAGCCACATAAGGGTTTATTTCCGCGTCTCAAGTTATCCACGCGCTTACGGTAAGCAAGTTCAGGATAAGGCCATTATCAAAAAAAGTTGTTGCCACGGAACATATGTCTGCTAATGACAGCGGATTTCTTCAACGTGCTGTTAAATGTGATCCCTTTTTGTATGCTTGATTTTCGAAATATTATCACGTTTGTGCAAACCGTAGAAAATATCACAAATATAATATAAGTACTCCGTAACTGGTTCGCCTCTATAGTGTGCAACTGTTGGATGTTGTCACCTATGCCAACGACCAATATTCTCATTCAGCGTTGCCACGTAACCACATATATTTAGGGTCGCGTTGCTGTAACCAGAATATGTTACTTCTAATTTTCCTTGACAGTTTGCCTTGAGTAGACATGATAGTGAAATTCCATTACTTCATGCTTGAGCAAGCACAATAAGACCATCTCGCACCGAAGCTTACATCGGGCGAGCTGGCCTCTAGGCTACTGTATTTTATGATGGTGTTTGGATGTATTTCATGATTGTACATTACTTCTACGTTTTCTTGTTTTTCATTTGGAGTTATAATGTATGCGTAATCATTTTCCAGGAGTTCGTGATCATCGAAATAGATTAATGGCTCCTGAACACCGTGCGCCACAAGGTACGTGTCGTGCTTGCGAGAAGCTGCTTGAGGGCAGTGTTAGAACATTACCTTCGGGGAGTGTTTCTTTATCCGCATGATGATATTTCATATATACGATGTAAAGAACTCTGCCGAAACCATCGGGATGCACGCAGTGTTACTTTGGGAACTCTGCCTCACCGTAAGCTCAACTAAGAAGAAAGGAGTAAACTAAGAAGAAGACAGAGGAACACTTACACGCCCAGAATCTCCATGCAACGATTATTCGCATGTTTCACAGATGGCCCCGCCCCCATACAGCGTGGAGCGGGAGCACCATCTCGATTATCACCGGCCGCGGTCGCCATTTCTCACTTGTGGCTTTGCTTGAGCGTCCGGCCGGCTAGAGGGGAGACGCGCGCGTTCCTTGCGCTCCGCGTCTCCCCTCGAGCGCGGCAGAGCTTGAGCCTGTCCGTTCTTTTCCTAGTCGATGTTTCCGGTTTTCCAATGCGTGTGCATTCCCTCGAATTCATTTGATTAGCACCGACGCGCATGAGTGCGCCTTTCCGGGATAACCACATCTTCTCTGTGCCCCATTGCACAGAAAGGGCTTTATAGGAGACATAAGAGAACACAGCCACGATAGAGAAAGAGTTCAGTGTTGTGATCACGTCGCGAAGTGACACTAGAGGTTAGGCAAAGCGCGTCAGCTACAGCGAGATTTGAGCTTACCGCTGAAGCACGGCTTGGCAGGGTAATCTAGTTGGGCGCCAAGTTGTAAGATGCGTAGCGCCACCTATAGGACATGAAACTCGTGAATATCCAACGGTGCACAGATGCCACTGCCCAAAGTGTGACGTGCCGTATACCTTGGCGCACCTCATCCTCGAGTTCCAATGGCATCTCGACACACTCTCTGCAAAAGACTCTCGCGCCAGACAAGAGGTGCTATGCAGGAGGCCCTGTGATTCTCGTGAACAAGAGTTTGCTCCGAGGTCGCGCTACTGCTGTCATGACAGGAACACAGCGCGGCGCGCGCGACAGCGGCATTTAGAAAAACAGCATGAAGAACGCGCATGGCGTCACAAACGCATGTGTGGCCCTTGCAGCGGTTTCCAAAAGAGCACCGCATTCGAAAGCGTAAGCGCCGCTACTCAGTCAACATTTGAACTGTGCAGCAACGCCAGCGTGATTATCGTGCTCTGTCGTTGGCAACTGAATATCGCACCCTCCACAGGCGTGTACGTGAGCGTTTATCCTCATTCAGGCAAGTTCTTCAATTCCACCTGGACCGTGGAAATTCCTGCACCCGAAGGCCGCAAGGGCGCACACGCAGCAGTCCCGTGCAGCTCGTTTCGCTTCTATGCACCAGAACCGATACATATATGGGCGGGTTACTGTTATTTACAGTACATCTCTGAAGATTTTTCTCGTGTACGTGTAACGTGCACCTAAATCTAGGCACACGGCCCTCAAACATTTTCGCCTCCAACGAAAATGGATCCGCCGCGGACGGGAGTTTGATGCCGCGACCTTCGTGTCAGCAGTCGAGTGCCATAACCACGCTAGAAGATGGAGGCCAATCACGATGACGATAGTTTTCAGGTATCTCCGCACGGACTAACAAAAACCTTAACCTGGCTGTGCGACGCGCGCTGTTGAACGGCGCTGGGCCGGAGCTAATCTGGAAGGCCACGGTACTAGCTGTTGTAAAGAATATTTAGTTCAGGCATTGGACACTGGAAAATAAATTTAGACAGCATGGGTGCACTTCTGCGCCCATGCTGTTTAGGTGCACTTCTGCACTCTGTGGAACGAGAAAGAAATGAAACAAGATGCCACTGGCGTGAGGACACCCCTACTTTGTCAACCGCCCATCAGGCGGCGGAGCGTTTCATCGGCAGCAACGAAACGATGCGCGCTCAGGGCTGCATTTGACCTTTTCGTACTCTAAGTTCTCTCGAATGGGGTGTTGCGAGAGCTCGCAGAGATAACGAGTTTCGCCAAACACGGGCCATCCTGCATAGCTCCCAAGCAAGCGTAGACCTCGCTGAAACGTGAGAAACCATTGTTGTCCCCGAGAAGCTGCAACAACAAAGAAGTCTCGTCGCCAGCGCCATGCAAGCAGCGAAAGCCGGCGGGTTTGTGGAATGAGGAAACGGCCCACCTAGGGTTAGACTAGGGCTCGCCGTGGTATGTCGTATCGAAAATAAATGATGATTCATCATTATCGTCATCTGTAGGCACGTTGCATCATCCGTCAGCAGAATCTCGCCAGTCTGTGCTATGTCCCAAGGAAACCACGACTGCCTTTACAGGCTGCAAGAATGCTGAAATCATAGAATCTCTCTTAAGTGTGCATACCGCTTTACACTCCTGCTTGATCCGGAGCTCGACGACTCCGCTTTCGAGCATAAATACATTATTGATGTAACAAATGCAACTGCCAGGTATGCATATAAAGAACCTCGCAGAAACAAACGCGATATCGTTATTGCGAATTTGAATCTTACGGAGTTCTCAATATAAAGAAGTATTTCCCTTTTCACAAATATGTGTTCATGGTGAACAATGTATTTTGAGCCTCCATATAACCAACGTTGTTTAAACGTGATTTCAATATCACGAAATTTTAGTGTTGTCGCAGAGGTCGACCGAGGCGATAGATTGCAACTTCGGGTGAGAAACTTAAGTTGTACGCTGTGCTCGCGAAAGCATTTTTTCAATCTTGCTGTGGCCAACGGAGGGTCGCGCCCTCTTAAGCACTCCAAAGCTTTTCGGCGGTGGTTTTGGAGGAAAGGGTGTAACCTTTGCTCTTCTCGCCTTCAAAGCTGTGGAGAGAGAGACCATACGGGAAAGCTGGCGCGCGCACTGTTCTGTGCCATGCGTGCCCTGCATAAGCATTCGATATGCAGTATTCGTTGCCGCCGCGTGTCAAGTAACAAGCATGATGACTCATAGAAGCATCAGCACTAAACGCGACCAGCTGCTTCCTTCTTAGCGATCGTTCAGGGAACGTTGTGTCATCGATGCGGCTCGTACGTGGTTTCAATCGGCGATATGAATTATGTGGCGGCAGCTCAGTGCCAAAAGCCGGCTTGAAGTACTGTTGTACAACAAGAGCCCAGCGGCGACCCAATGCCATGAGGTGGCGTCAGGTTTCGCTTGAGTTTTCGGACCCCCCCCCCCCCCCCCCACACACACGTGGATGACTTTTAAAGGCTGCATGTTTTTTTCTGCCTGTTTCGCCAACCGGCAGAAAAAGAGTGTTCCACACTCGCCGTCATGGCTGCGATCGACGCTAACTAACACTCCTAGGTTTAAATGCACATATATACCCCATAAAGTGGACGGCAGGATGACCGCTGCCGTAGCTCAATGGTACAGCATCGGACGCGTTATTCGAAGGTCGCAGGTTTGGTCCCTGCCGGCGGCAAGTTATCTTTTCGTCCACATTACTTTCTTCACATTTATATTTTAAGTATTACAAATAACGTCCCCTATACTTTCCTTGGCATTCTTGTCTGTTAGTTCTCATTAATATTGTGTCATATAATATATATATACATACATATATATATATATATATATATATATATATATATATATATATATATATATATATATATATATATATATGCATATATATATGTAGCGTGTGAAGCTCCCTGGGTCAGGTACCATATATGAGTGAAGAGAAGGATACACGTGCTAAATGTGTTTTTGTTAACGTTTCGGCGATGTCCTTGATTTGCTTGAGTGCTCCATCTCCAGGCTGCGGTATACCGGTCAAAGCAAAAATGCATCTTGCTACCGCTTCAACAACCACACGACGCATGTGCACGCTATTCTTCATTTGCCAATATCTAGACACGTCGCCACCAACGCAGATACCTTTGAACCATTTAGGGCGCCTATCTTAGAATCCAAATGTATGTCACGTTATAAGCGCAAAATGCGCGAGTCATTTTTAATTCACAAATTCAACATCGTTTCTAGTGACTTAAACGAAAACGCGGGTAAGCTGGCTGGCGTGCACGCATCCTATACTGTGCATATTTCCATACTGCTACAAACATGCACTTGTTGGTTTGGAAATTCATTCCATCGGCAATGGTTTCACTTTTTTCCTTGCCTGAGTGTATTGCAGATAGCTTTTTTGTGTTTTTTTTCTATGCATGCCTTGTACAGAGCCAGTGAATCTGGTGTGTGCTTTCCTCACGCCTCGCGTAATCTCACTGGCCAATGACGCGGTATCTTGTCTAACACGATACCTGTTTTTGCTATTGTTATTCGCAGTGTTTTTGCGCCATGTGCCTACAAAATGCTTTTCTGAATGCGCAGTGCATCTGATTGTGGAGCACTGTCCCACAGTGCGAAAATACACACCCATAAAAGTGCCTCTAACATGTACTCAGTTAATTTTGACTAAGGCTGGCCCACCAGCCGAAACGGTAATAAAACCAGATTTAGTACGTGCATCCTTATCTTCAGTTATATATATACGTTGATATAAACGTACGCGTAGGTCATGTCGCAAAAGAAAAAAAAATATATGGCCACCATAAATGTGGGGTGCCATGTTTCTGAGGTGCTACTAATATGCGATTTTAGACCCCATCTATTCAGGCTTTGTGAAGTGCGGCGATTTCCGACGTTCCGCGTTCATCCTTGCAAGCCGAAACCAAGTACATTGGTTCGGTGAACATGGTAGCATCAGAGTCGCACTAATCCGTGCAACGCTGGTGGTTTTTATGACAATCCGTGGTAGGTGAAACGGCGCAACGCCTTCTCTAATTCCATATTACCACGGAGTTCGTAACTGTCGGAAAGAAAGTGTTCTACGCGCATCTGCTTTAATGTTTATTTTAACACGAACGTGTTTTATGCCGTGGTCCACCAAGACCTTCATGACGTATTTTCGTCAAGGAAGTACGTCAGCAAAGTGAGCGCCATCACATGGCAAAGAAAAAAAACTGTCAGAAAAAGTGCGGTTGACAGGAGCCAAACCCATGACCTCCCGGTCAGCGACGATGGCTGGCGGGCGTTTAGCCCACTGAGCTACCGCGACACACATTGCGGAGGCTACATGACCGCGCCATTTATCTTTCACGCTTTCCTCCCACAGTGC
Source organism: Rhipicephalus sanguineus (assembly GCF_013339695.2). Lineage (NCBI taxonomy): Eukaryota > Metazoa > Arthropoda > Arachnida > Ixodida > Ixodidae > Rhipicephalus > Rhipicephalus sanguineus. The sequence continues at coordinate 85,466,755 of NC_051183.1, read as the reverse complement.
TCTTGGGTTGATGGATGAAGGCTACGAGCGTCTCCTTTTTAACGGGGCGATGACATCTGTGCCACCGGGCTCGAAAAAAAAAAATTGACCGCGTATCTGCGCGCTTCGCTGCAAATGTCGTCTAAAGACGATAGAAGAGGCGCTGCGTGAGATATGGACGCCATCAGGCAATATGTCGGGAAACATGAGTGCTGTGTTACGGGCTGGTAGTCCCGGCACAGCAGCAGGCGAAGACCGGCGGTGGCCAACGCGACCGGCGGGGACGCCAGCCAGCCCGAACACGTGGTTTGGCACGAAGCGCGAACGCAGAAGAAAGGTCTGCACTCAACGAGTACTCTCCACACACTCTTTTATTTACACGTCGCCTGGGTAAAACAGGAATGCCAGAGCGGCACCCCATGGCTTTCGTACAGTGAAATACAGAACCGAAACCGAAACACAACAATCAGCTTGTCTAGAGGGCACGGAGGAAGGCAAGTTTCAGCGCAGTCGCATTTTCAGCGCAGATTAAGAAACTAGGGTCTTTGAATTACGTATGTACGCATTTTCTATTTCAGGAGCACACCATCTAATACTTACCTAGTGATGTTGCGCCTCAGATATGCGTAATGTTCGCTTTTTGATCGACAATGTACACAAGTATGAACCTAGTAAGCCGTTCAAGAAGGCTGGCCCTTGAGCAAGTGATTCAACTTTGGCCGAGTGGCTGAATTGAGGGTCATGCCGACAAACAGAAAGACAGACAGAAAGACAGACCAAAATTTCTCCGTTTAAGTATTCCAAGAAAGACTATCGTCTTTAAAAAACGGGCCGTTGCTACGACCGTCCCATTCGGCGCGTTTGCAATACAAGTTTAATTTCGTCAACGCTTTGAGACACCCTGAGGTGGCAGCTTTAGCCCAAGCCTCGCTCATAGCATCAATCCATATCGAAAAATAGCGCTCCGACGCTCGCCTGGCTGTCGTACTGCGTTCCTCGCTGGCTCTGTGAGAAGTAACGGCCAGGCTAGAGGGAAGACACGACGCGCGTAGCGTTTCTCTTCGCATTTCAGGACGCTTTGAAGGAATGCATATCGAGTTCAGTGTTTATTATGTGCTTGTCGATGGCATATTTGCTCGGGATTCGTCATATGCGGTATCCACGTATATGTTAAGAACTTCAGTTATCGCAATGGTTAAATCATGATCATGGGTATTAGTCCTCAGTACGGAGATGTGCCACTAGGCGTCAACGTGAGTGAGAGGCATCCATATCTAGGGGTGCGATATTTGCCAAAGAGTAGACATTGTACGAGCTCTCATATAACAATGCACTATAAACAATCTGCTACTTCTGTGACGACACGTTTCACTTTTGTGCTATACCGATTCCTATGACGGAGGGATCAGCCATTATTTTTGCACATTTACTGAATCTCTCACGCACACACACACACACACACACCTGCAGAGACATCTGTGGCTGGAGTATTGTGGATCACACACGTCAAGCCTCCACATGACTACAAATTGCTTTTCGTTTTGACACAAACTTGGTAAAACAGGCAGAAAATTTATTCCTTGATACAACTCGATTAATGTGTCCCAATCATTGAGAACATTTTACGAAGTTTCTAACTTTTCAGAAAATTTTCTTCTTTGGTCAAGATTCTCACGACTGTCAAATTTGCTGTCAGTCACGGTAATGGCAAACTTTTACACCATCAAACTGGGCGTAAGGAAGAACGATACCATAATACTTTCACATTTGTCTTAGTGGCCAAGTTTTCCCTTTGTGCACGTGAGCTGTCACAAAACTTTTATGACATGTTTTTGGCGTATTTTATATGTGCTGGAATTCGTATACTACACGTCAGAATCAATATGTTACAGGATACGCTGCCTTTATCGGTGCACTTCAGCGAGGTTTATTGAATTTACCTTTCGGTGGAGAGGGTATGTATCCTGCTTTCACTGCATGCGTTTCAACGCCAGCAAGGCATCGAAGTATATGACGTCTGTTTAATTGATTCGCACGAGTATATTTCAAGAATACGAAGTAGTCAACACGCGTTAAGCCATCGTAATGCACGTAGTGTAATATATGTGGCATGCAGTACGTATGCAGCCTTATTAGTCGGTTTCAGGATATGTGCTGTCTCGATCCAAAGAAATAGCTATACGAGAATATCGCATTTGCACAAGCAGTGGAAGAATTTCAACTTGTCATGTTATCAATCATGATGAGAGATATGCCTATTCAATGGATGCAGTGTTACTTGTCGAGAAGCTGTTCACACTGAACCTCCTAAAACATCCGCACGATGATTACTTCGCATTACTGCCGAAATGTGCAGCTACCAGCTCAGCAACACAGTTAACTAAATGTCATGGAATGTTTAGTTTCATTTAAAAAAAACAAAAGAAGGGCAATTTTAAGGGCTTGTTTTGTCTTTGCTAGACACGGCATTAATTAGAAATAAAACACATGAAATCCTAGGAAAGTATACGGAATTTTATTTGTCGTAATTATGATGTAAATGGACGAAGCCATAGCACGCTGCCGGCAGGGACTAAACCTGCTTAGCAATACGTTTTGTTGGGCTAGTTGGTTCATGGCCTCTGAAGGAAAAAATTGTAGCGCAAAGCAACACACGGACAGACACAGAGGACGGGACTGGCGCCAGTCCCGTCCTCTCTGTCTGTCCGTGTGTTGCTTTGCGCTACAATTTTTTCCTTCAGAAGACTAAACCTGCGACCTTCGAATAACGCACCCCATGCTCTAGCCCTAAGCTACGGCAGCGGCCACCCTCCAGTTCACTTTATGGGGTATATATCCGCATATAAACCTAGGAGTGTTAGTCAGCGCCACTAGTAGCCAGGACGGTGGTGGTGGAACATCCGTTTTGTTCCTGCTGGCTTCAAAAAGCACGTGATCTTTTTTAGGGGCGAAGCACTTTAAAGCGGCGCCCGTTCGTCCCCGTCGTAGTGCGTAACCAGTCTTAACGCTAGTACCAGATCTTGACCTCCAAGGTGGTGCCGGTGGGAGATTTCTCCTGTGCGTTGTTGAACAATAAAAAATTAGCAGCGTGCGCATTAACTAAAAGCCGAATTCTTCTGTCTCTCATTCCCCATTAGCAGCCATTGGCATGCTCCAGTAGGAAACGTTAGTTGAAGTAGAAGAGTAAGTGTTAGCCAAAAACCGACTTCTTCTGTCTCTCATTCCCATTAGCAGCCATTGTTTATCTCCAAGGTAGTGCCTGGTGAGATTTCTTTTGTGCGTGATTAAACAATAAAAATTTTGTTCAAAACGCCGTTGATTGATGAAATAAACCAACAAAAGACGCCAGATGTTTTCTAAAAGCAAAACGAAAACACGCCAGATGTTTCTAAAGCAAAACGAAAAGACGCCAGCTGCTTAACGAAAGACGCCAGACGCCCCCCCCCCCCCCTATGTTGCCTCGCGGCGCAGCGTCGCGAGGTGGCGTTGCGGCAGCGTCTTGATGGAAAAAACAGACCGCTCGCGCTGCACAACCGTTCACAGACCACCCCGTATATATAGGCACTGGATTTGACTTCCAAGGTAGTGCGTGTGTGCGATTTCTCCTGTGCGTGATTAAACAATGAAAATTCACAGCGTACATGTAAAATTAAAGTGCGCTGCATGTCGTCATTACTCTCATCGAACCTTTAGTATGAGCGCGCCCGATCTCACGTCGGTGATGATGTACTGGACAGAATTCACGGAAGATTCACGGTTTACCGATGAACCTCCGCAGCTTCGCCCACTCATCATCATTCACTCCGTGGATATGCTATGATTTTTTTAGAGCTGTCAGCTGACCAATAATTCCTCGCATAATATATGAAGCCATCTAGTCTGCCAGAATGCGACTCTCACTATGAATGAACAAAACAAGGGGGATTTCAAGGGCTCGTTTTCAAGAGGGTCGTCTTAAAACCAGGTCGTATAAAGATCACGTACTTTGTGACGCCAACAGGCAGAAGAATAGTGCTGCACACTCGCCGTCGAGGCTGCTAGCGGCGCTGAATAACACTCCTTGGTTTGAATGTACATATATACCCCATAAAGCGTTCGGTAGAGCATCGGAGGCGTTATTCTAAGGTCGCAGGTTCGGTCCCTGGAGGCGGCACGTTATCGCTTCGTCCACGTTCTTCACATTTACATCGTTATTGCTAGTAATAAAATCCCCCATACTTTCCTTGGCTTTCTTGTATGTTGGTTCTCTTTTCAAAAATTGTCATTCCCACCTAGCATTAGACCTATTCGTTTCCTATAACACAGCGTATAATAGGTGTGACGCTCATACTTAGTTTCACTGGCACTCATTATTTCACTGCGGATTCTCTATTTCAATATGCTACAGGTTTTCCGCAAGTTTATCGCAATGCACACAAGAGCACGAGGACAGATTTGATTATTTTTAAGATAGATGAGGGAAGATGACCAGATGCATCTTACAGGCAATGTGATTGAGGTGTTTTAACAATAGAGAAACTTCTTTGGCTATTTTCCAGAAACCCGAATTCCCCCAAAAAAGCACGGGAAGGGGTCCAATTGCGTTCTCTAACCACGGCAATAGTGCATGAGCATGTGACATCAGTGGTACAGGTTTTCAGCGACGTAGATCATTTTTGACAGTGCTATGCAGTTTTAACTATGATTCTGAAAGATAAGCTTTGTTCACATATACCGTTTCTTCAGCTTCAGAATGTTTCGTAAGGCCAGTATTGTTACGCTCTTAAACACGACGGAGACTCACCATATAAGGGCACACTTCGGTTGCGTAACTTCCTTTAATAGAGTGTAACAGGGTATTCTCTCGTTTTATCTTTGTCCTCAACAGTGCGTCTATGCTGATACAAAATGTATCGAATTTCTTGCGGCCAGTTGTCAGTAATCATTAAAGCCATATAAACTTCACTACACTTGCTGGTGTTATTAGCGATGTTCAACGAAAGTATATATTTAAGCAATATTTTCATATTCCACTGCTTAGATAAGTATATTTGCTGATAAGGGAGCCACAACAATAGTAACAACAATTTTGCTTCATGATTTATACTTTTTACAAGGCCAGCCTTTCGTTATAAACTTCAGGAGCTTGATATATGTGATATAAAGATACTCATAATTTATTCCTGAAGCAGACACTGCAATCAAATGACGTTCTCTCAAAATGTAAAACGCAAGTGGTGTCCTCCATTTTATTTTTTACAACTGAGATCTATTTTACTATGCGTAGTACTGTTACTTGTCAGAGTTCAGTCACAGCAAAAATCGACATATGCGGTGATCAAGTATAGAACGTTTGACTTCTGTCGTTTTTTACCCCACCCCAGTTCTAGTAAATGATTGCGTACAGGCCAGCTAATATTCTGTAAGCAAGGTTTTCATCCATGGAGGGCGAATGACAAGCAACATGGCATCTAATTACAGAGATGGTATGAATGCTTATGCCAGACTTTCACTTTTTCATCGACAGGTTAATTGTCTTGGCCACATTGTCAACGTACACCACAAAAAAGCTCAAAGTAAGTTGAAACGCTGCTAAAGCGCGACGACAAACTGACACAGCTGCTTCGCATGAGGAGCAACAGGACATTACATGGCCTCTAGTGGAGCGCTCAGCAAAGTTGTCGCCAATCGTGTCCACTCGCACAAAGCTAGATGTCCTCCTCAAGCTATCACCAGTCACCTAAGAACATAACGAGAACACTATAGATCGTACACGACATCACTCAGCAGGCCTGGACTAAGTTTCTCCCGATCGCTGGCTCTATTCTCCAACGGTTTCTAGTGTGACTGGATGAGTACATCTGCACCTTCAATGCCAATCGTCGTTTTTTCAGCACAGCATGACAACTGCTCGTCGGCTCCACACTAATTTTGATATAATAAAATAAGTTGACCAATTTTCATACACATTTTTTTGGCGTTCTTTATATACCGGTCTACTCGAGTAAATTCCCAGTGAAATAATTTTCAATATGTTTGCTGCCTCGATTTACAAAGGGCAAAAGAATACAGCGTGATGTGTCTTGACGTGGTCTTCAGGAAAGTAAAGAGCACCCTGCTTGTAGCTTGTCCGCGCTGACAAACTAAACTTACAGGATGAGCCGACAGGGGTTTGCATGGTTGTATTTGGCGTCAACTTTATTGTATGGGGAACGAACACTTTGAAAAAGCTGTTAGAACGTGCACCAATAGGCCGACCTTGTATTACTCTGTAACTGCGGTAAGGTTTAAAAAATACATGCTTGAAATTTAAAAATAGCAATTATAAACGAAACGTTTGCATTCAGGTAAAATTATTGTGTTTTTTATTCTGGCATTTTTTTTTAGTTTCAGAGGTATCATATGTGGAATCAACGTTACATAAAAATTACAACGGGAAATCGACGCCCGCCCAAGGGTCACCTTTGCGTGGTTGCTAATAATTCGGCTAAATACAATCATATTGTATTGACGAGACAGATACCTGTCCTCGAAACAAGTAATATGTAACTTTTAGACTTCGAGCGCGCTCTGTCTCTGAGATACGTTAAATCAGGCCTTGGTGCAAGCAGCTTAAATTTCACATAGTCCTTCGCCATATACTAAATGGCCTTTCAGGTTTCCACTTAATAAGTCGTGTCATTGGGCAGCACAATTTTAGCTGCTTAATGAGATTTGCCCTAATAATTTGCATATTCGAGACTTGGTATCATTAGCTTGCATCCCAAGCAAGCTAGCCTTAACTATAACTTATATAGCTTAAATAAACCAATTATGCTCATCGGTCTCATTTACACATTCGACGCTTGGTTTCCCCTAGCTTGCATCTCACGTCATCCTAGGCCTCACTATCTAATCAGCATAATTACGATAATTACGTGCAGTCTGAATTAGTCCTAATACGGGTTCGTTCGGCACATTTTTGGCGATCTCAGCTTGATCACGCACAAGAGAATCTCAACTCGGGTAAATTAGGGCTAATTAGCCTTTCACTCAGTCATGATTGGCTGGTTAGATTTTACCCTGCTCAAGTGGGCTTAATTAGCTTTGACTATGATTAACTTGGCGTAACTAGGTACAGCTAGGGTGAGTGCACCGGCACGATGATTGTTTGTTGTCTACATGGCAAGTCGCAAAAAACGGGTGCTTAAGAGATGTGCTGTAAAAATGAATATTTATTTTACATAGCTACGGCACCCGTAATTCCCAATCAGCAATACATTTAAATATATTCAGCCTTTACCTATACGATTTCATTGGATGTATTAGAATGATATCGTCCTGTTAATGTATTGACCATCTACCCGCGCTTCAAAATTGCTTAGAACGAACACTAATAAGCTATAATTGTGACCTCTTGCATACCTTTCATTTCACACGTATAATCGCAAGTTCCAAAGATTTTCACGAAAAATTATCCCTAATTACAAACTATCGATAATTATCGCTAAAGATAATCGCATATTATTATCTCTCTTGGATCGTAATTCGGTTCGTCGGATACACAATATATTTCATGTGCAGGCTGTTGCACACTTAGGTAAAAACTCGCAGCCCCTGGCAATGTGCTTCGAGTTTTTCCCTAACTGGGAAATAGCTTGCACATACAGCATGCGTGCATGTATCTTTTAGACAAGACACATATTACCGTAGGAAAAGAAATTCTTTTCTGCTCATCACATTGGCTGTCGATAACAGCGCTTAAGGTTGGCGTGCAATTTCTTTATGGCAAACGTGTTCAGGAAAGTATATTTTTCCTCACCGCAGCATACTATAATCTTGGTATATCTGTAACCACAGGAGTTGTCCTAGTCTGAAAAAAGCAAGACTTTATAAGCTGAACGATGAATTGGTTTTTCCTAGGACCTGCGCTGAGCTTGTGTAATCTCACTCGGTTCCTCTCATGTTGCGCTGCTTGCTCTAATGCCGGTAAATCGCCGTTAAACAAAAATACCTACGGGCGTATTTTAGAGGGATCTGGCAATCTATTATTTCGTGCTTTCCCAGTTTATATGCATGCTATAAAAAACACTCATGATAACACCCTATCGTCACGACATGGTACTATAACTATAATGTAGGAATGTGTGGCGCTACACAAAGGCAGTAAGTAAGTTGAAACCATCGAAGATGCTTGAGGCAGGCCCTGACTTTAACGCATACACATACATGTGGAAACAATGCAGAGGTTTGGCTTGCGGGCTCGCAAATATTTGATCAGCAGGCGTAACTCCGCGGTCCCTTGCGAAGAAAAATATATAAAAGGCGCGAGTTCATCAATACATACGAGCGTATTTTAGAGGGATCTGGCAATCTATTATTTCGTGCTTTCCCAGTTTATATGCAGGCTATAAAAAACACTCATGATAACACCCTCTCGTCACGACATGGTACTGTAACTATAATGGGAATGGCTGCAGTTGTGCGCAAAATTATCCACACAGTTCCCCAACGCATTAATCACGCATATTCGCTCTCGAGATTTACCGTTGCAACACACAAAACCGTAATAGAAGCTCGTGGTGATCTAGATGCTTTAAACAGACATGTGCGCCAACTGAATGCGTCAGCGACTATGCGGGAAGCCCAGAGGCTATGCATGTATCGAGAGCACTGAGCACATCAATCGATCCTGCTGTTGTCGGTTCTTGTGTCGCAATCCTCGCCGCTTAATGAGCATTGCCTATGCAACGCTCGTCATGATCGCACGGAGCGCAATACATGTGTTAACGTTGTCAAATTCCAAAAAAGTCACGTCAGCAAAGAAAGACCACTCCTTGGAAATGTGTATTAATGTAAGCCGAGTCGGCATCCATCTATCTTGTGCATGGAAGCAACTAACCAGAAAGATGAGCACTCGCCAAGTATGTGGCGACCTCTATAGAGAAATAATTACGACTGTACAAAATACAGTGAAAAGTTGAGCTTGCTACATTATGGATTATGCGAAGGAAACCTTGGCATAACCTTCGCGTTGCTCGAATGCGAGTTGATTTCGATAATACCTAATGGTGCTCGAAACCTATAGTCTTTTTGCCATGTGCATAGGTTGCACGCATGTTCTTATCTTTACTGTTCGTTTTCTGTTTTGTTTGAATAAAGCGCTCAGTTGTCAGTCAGCGCGCATGTAGTTATGTATTCTTCTTTGTCTTTCGTCTTTTGCGTCGTTCCAAAATGAACCCGAACCAACTAGCCCAACACTCGCTTTTGCTTCCTACTTAGTTGTCACCGTGAGATCATATGGAATAAATAAATTTGCCTGCCTTTATGAGCAAAAATATTGCGGTCAGTCTGCATTAAGTGGCGAAAAGCTTGGCACAGCGAAGCACAGGCCCGTCGCCGCTGGTACACACTGTCGATCGACGCGTCTAGCTCAAAGTGTGCCGCTTCCTGCTCGGTATTACGCAGTCAGGCTATGCCCTATAGAGCGAAGATTGTGCGCGATGTCTCCGCCACTAAGCGTGGCTTAGCTAATGCGCATGCACGGCTTGGTCATGTGGTGCGGCATCCCGTCGCTAGACGACGCAATGCTTGCTTCCTTTTTCTTTCTATGTTTCTTTCTGTCCATCTACTTATTTCTCTCCTTTTCAGTGGTGTTCTCTCTTATTTTTTCTGCATTTCTTTCTCTCTATTGCTCTCTTCCTCAATCATTCTGTGCTACGCTTTCCTCTCTCCTCCTTTCTCTCCTCCTCACCGTCGCATCTTTTCTTCTCACGCTCACTTCTATTTCCCGCCCGCTTGCTACACCATACTATACAAAGCTATGCTATGCTCTGCTAGTGTGCCTGAGTAGCCGAGTAGTTAGGCCGCTTGCTTTTCGGATATAGTGTACGCGGGTTTGAGTCCTGCCTCGTGAAGAGCTTTTTTCGGCAAGTATTTCTCTCTTTCTACTTCTTAGTATCTTTTTTTCCGTCTCTCTGTTTCCTTCTCTCTTTATTTCTTTCTCTGTGCTCGTTCTCAGGTGCATTACAGGCCACGCCGTAGCGGTAAGTAGTGAGGTATGCCCTTATTCCGTGGCACATACCCGTTAATGTGATGATAGTGTTCTGTGATCGACTCGCAAAGAACGATGTGCTAAACAGCTTCACGTTTAAAAACGACATCACATGGAAAGGACGGAGAAACCTGCGCTATCAAACAACAAAGTATATTTCTTGTTCCAGTCAGGATATATACTAAAGAAAAAAATGGAGATGACTTCTCCTCCGCTATCCCTATCCTAGCCGTTAGTTTAAGGTAACCACGGCCGTGACGACGAGGAGCCCCCGGGAAGCACGTGCACGCAGAGCCCCGGCCATAAAGTGCGCGCCTGGCTTGTTGCTGCCGCCTCGCAAGCGCAGCCTGCTGTGACGGCGCCCACTGCGGCAATAAAAGATTGGGAGCTGGTGAACCAAGCGAGGATGCTAGAGATGCTGCAGACCAGACAATGCATAGCCGGGTTAGATGCCTTCCAGGCACCTGCGGGTCCATCAACGTTTTGAGGTCTTGTAGGACCCTCTGGTCCAAAACCACACCCCGCCTAAGACGGCCCCCTGGTCGCTCTCCGTCACTTTGCTCAATAAAGTACACCCAGCAGGTCTATGGGCGACAGGCAGGTGGGCGAAGCGGCGACGATGGCTTGGTCGGAGGGGTAGTCTTACCGTCCTTAGCTGTCTTACCTTGCAGTTCCACAGCTCGGTTGAGTTCATAGTTTATTTAGACCCATTTTAGATCAATGGCAAGCCTACAAAGAACAAACTTGCCCAGACATTTTTTTCGAACTCCAGTATTATTGTTGTTCTGCAAATATGGCACATTACACTATTGCCAAGGATAATTCAGCAAAACACTGGCTTGGGAACTTAAAATCTTAAAGATAATAGAGGCATCCCGAAGCTCATGGGTAGATTCGCCACATTGTAAGAACCACTCTAATTTTGCAATTTGTTCTCGTGTTCCTCGTTAGAGAATGCTGAATGTTACATATACTTGGCCCTTTCACCGTCTCTAAAACGAATACTGTTATTAGCTATTCATCAGTAATGACATTCCTGAGAATATGAAAAGTTCTCTACACAAATTTAAGAGAAACTCGATCTCATCGAATCAGGAGTATAGCTTCCGCATGCGACACACCTTTTTTGCTGCGTCGTGGGCTGTTCGGATATGGCCTTGTGAACATGCTGTCGCCTATCCAAAAAAACACATGGCTACGATAAACGAAAAATAGAAACACATAAATGTAACAACTGCAAATTTTTCTAATTTGGTACGTATTACTTCCACTAGGCAAATGCCACTGCTAATATTTTTGCTACAGATATTGAAAGCTAGGAAAATATATAACTAGAACATGACTGCTTTCTAAGACCCATCTTGTTGAATTCGCAAATACTGCAGCCCCTTAAAAGTGGTGCATGACGAAAGAAAATCTAGCAGAGAAATTGAACCCTGAGTTAGGCGTCACAGATTATTTTATTTTGCATGCCATTGAAATTACGTCAAAAAAAATGGGGGACCCCTAAGCTTCGCCTTTAAGAGTTGGACGCAATAGAGAAATCCGGCCCCACACACACAGGCACAGACACAGACGCGCGCGCGCTATGTATCTGTAGTAATGGTACAGGCGCTGGTACAGGTTTTCGATCTAAAGCACTTCCCTGTGCTAGAGTCGAGACATATTTCTCACAGTGCCTCACAGATGGCACCACATTATCTAATGTTTGCTGTTTGATTGATCAACGCCTCCTCTAGAAAGGAGTATGGCCTCCAAGATGGCGGGGACGCCGCGTGCCCGCCATCTCGGAGGCCCTAAATAGAGAGGTTGGCTTGATATGTTTTCCGCTAGTTGGACATAGTTGTCCATTTTTGGAGCTCTTTGAAAGTTCGTGTGTGTTTTTAGCGGCGATGGCTGCACTGTACCGGCTTTTTTTTTGTAGCACAGCGTCGTGCAAAAAACGTAGTTTGGTGGCCTCGCCAATGCGCCTACAATTCGCCGAATGGGCTCACTTTTCATGGTATACAATGAAATACTAGCGACCACCACGTGCCGCCTTGCCACATCACAAAAAGCGAAGTTACTTTCGCAGAGACCGCGGTATATATGCCTTTTTTAGCAACTAAAAATAAGTTTATCCGCGCCCCTACAGCCTCGCTCCCTGTCTCCCCACTCAATTATCTACAGGGCCACTCGGCGCACCGATCTTTTGCTCTCCGGGTCACACAATTGTCGCCTTTGCATAACCTAATTTCAACAGATGCTAACACGGGCATTTTAGGCCGTTCTGCCTGCTAGTCGTAGCCAAGACTGCTACTCAACCTGCTAAAAAAGATAACGCCATGATCACAACTCTTGTCATCAGGGTGGGGTCAACGACGACCACGGATGCACCTGTACACATCAACGGCCTTGGCGCTTTTGCAGCTGTCGCTTGCCCTACGACTGACATCAGAGGGTGGAAAGAATACCTCGCCCATTCTCATCACTGACTGCGGAACTGGCAGCGACTGATGTTGCCCCTAATTACATGCGAGAAGGGTTACCATAACCGGCAGCGGTCTTCATTACAGACTCTAGCGGTACCATTACCAGGCTCACTCGAAAAGGTGCGGGCAGCCCTGTTCTATGCCGCATCACAAAATTTGCCGACAAAATTTTCTGTCGTGGGTTGTCCCTAGCTGCCAAGTGGGTACCTTCGCACGTGGACATTGCTGGAAATGAAGGGGCTAATCACCTTGCTTCAACTTGTAGCCATGATGAATTTGACTGCCAAGAAATGTCTTGTGCTATGGACAACGTTCGTCGCCTCATACGCCGACACCTCCTAAAGCAGCTCCCAGACCAGCGTGCTGCGAATGGATACTTTCCTCATAATTGTAACTTCCATGGTCGTTCCAGGGCACTCTTATATAAGCTAAGAGAATGGTCTGTGTCTGTGCGCGAACGCTTATACCGTTCAAGGACGCGTCTACTGTCTGTTGTGTGCATCTTGTGGCTCCTATGAAACACTGGGGTGCCAAATTCGAAACATTTCTTAGCGAACCTCAAGCACTTTCTATATATCTATCTAGCCGCCTACGCCTGGGCGCTCTCCTAATTGTCTCCATAATTTTTAATATACCAAAATTGGCATAACATGGGATCAGTACATGAAGACCCCAATTCACTGGTCATGGTCACTCAAAACGCCTGTCGCGTACGTCATGAAGCCCTTTCCCTCAGTCACGTGTGGCACATACCTGCATACCACACTTAATGCTATGCGGGTATGCGTCACAGGTGATTAACAGTCTCAATCAGCGAACATACACATTGAAACGCAAGTGAGGGAGCTGAAGGCAGAACACCCCTGGAAGGCGCTGGACTACCATCCACTTGTCCACGTGGACGATGGCCTGAACGATGGCCACGGCGAGGGTGGGCGATGGTCTCATGCTGACCGAGTATGACGCCAGATTGATTGACGCCGCTTTCTGACATGTGAAGAAGCCACCTCTAAGTGCCCTGACGGCATACGGCTATACAACAGCAAAGCGGACGTCCACCGCTATCACGCACGTTGCCTCGACGCTGCTGAAAATGTATGTCATCCCGCATGCGATAACATAACTCGCTATAAGAATGAGCAGGTACACAGAGACGCCCTGACGAGGGTAGCCAGCATGAACGCAAGCGACACGGGTAGCCCGCCAGCCTCAATTTACCTGAGCATCGGAAGCCGCATGATCACGGCCAACAACGAAGTGACGGTCTCGTTAATGCAGATATGGGCACCTTGTGGTACATCGAGCGTGGCAACCTCCTGCGACTGTGGCTCGAATGTCCAACGTCCACGGTAGGCCATTGTTGTCCCAGCCAGGACGAAGCACACCACGACCGTACACACTGACAGAATTAAAATGAGTTCCCGTGGGACTGGGAACCGCCTCAACAACGACATACGCCAGAAATATATTTCGTGTAAGAGGGCACAGTTCCCCCTTGCGCACGCAAACGAAATACCTATATATATAGGTCAGAAAGTGCCACATGCGCTGAGGTAGTCTTTGAATAAGATAAGTGCCACCTGCTGAACTTAGTCTACGCTGCACTTACCAGGGCTACCAGCCTCGATGGCCTATCCGCGATGTGCAGCGCCTATAGGGGCGCCACTGAAAGCCGCGTAGCGGTGGCCGTTGGAACTACTGGTGGGTCGCGTAGCAGACGCCTCATTTGCGCGCGTGCGATTTGCCGCTTGTGCGCGTCCCAGATAATTACTTTTGTGGTGATAGTGTGCGCAAAGGAGCCGCACTTTATAATAGTGGACATGTGTCCGATTTCACAGCTGTGCGGGACGACAATGTCACCATACGCGCCAAGTGTTTGCCACAGACAAGCGTCAACAAGCTTCCCTACGAAGTACAGCTCATCGTAAGTACACCGCTTTCTGTGTAACGTCCCGATTGCTAATGCCTGCATGCGTTGACGCGCGAACCAACGTTTTTTCTCGACACAGTAGCTTCGTTTACGTGCCATGTGTTTATATAGTAGACTTTGAGGGAGCGTTGTCGCACCGGCGTATAGATTTCACAGGTGCGGCCACGCGAAGGGTCAGCGTTGGTAAAACTTTGAAACCAGCACGATAAACTTGTGAAAAAATAAACGATAAGCTTGTCATCATCGGTGCAGAAGCGCGCAACCAACATTCTGCACCGATGATCGCATTCCAGTGCCATCAATTGTTGAATGCAGCCGAGTTCGTGCAGCACACGTGTGATTCCGCGGCGCATTTGTAAAAGAAGCCGTCACCTGCCCCACATTCTCTGGCATTGCTCTTCGCGTCATTCGTTTTTTAAGAGAGCCTAGGCATCGCTTCTTATCACTAATGACAACCTCATGTGCATTGTAGCGTCTACAATGCAGGTGAGGCGATGAAGTGTAAACGTAGTACCGTTCGCTGAAGACGTAGCGACATAAATGGAGAAATAAAAACACGGTAATCGTTCTAATACTGCTGTAAGCAAAGCGCGATTGCTTACCTTCTGCGTCGTACGGCCGCAATCCACCACCACCGTCGCTCTCGCTCATGAAATAGCACCGGAAACCTGTAGAAGTGCGTTCCTGGCGATTTTGTTTGTGTGTGTTTGAGCAGCCGACAACGCAGCAGTTATTTTTTGACATCGCTGCAGCCCGACAGATTCGTTAAATTACGATGAAAACACATCCATCTGTGCACTCGCGTACACGCTCGCGGGAACACTTCTCCCCCAGGACCCACCAACGCTTCCGAGCCGTGGCGGCAGATGGCGTCGTCGGCGCTTTGCGCATCGCCTATACCATACGAACACGAAAGGTGATTTCAGGTGCCAACATTAAGTGACTTCAAGGACACAGGGTCTTAACCAACACAGCAACCGCGAACACACACATTCACAGGCAAGATAAGTGTTATTATTAATAATTGTCGGAGTTTTATGTCCCAAAACCACGATATGATTACGAGAGAGCCTGAGCGAAGAGCTTCGGAAATTTTCACCATCGCGTATTCTTTACCATGTACCGAGATCGCACAGATCACGGGTATCTAGCATTTTGCCCCCATCGAAATGCGACCGCCGCGGCCGGGATCGAACCCGCGACCTTTGGGTCAGCAGCCGAGCACCTTAAACGCTACACCACCGCGGCGGACGCAAGGAAAGTGAGGATACTGAAGACAGAACTCCCCTGGAAGACGCTCAACTACCATCCACTCGACAACGTGCTCCGTAACGCGGACCACGTGGATTACGCAAAAACCGGCGTCAATGCTTCCTACAATAAATCTGCTGAGGGAACCAGGCTTCTCATCATTATCGGTGACTTCAACATTGATTTATCAAGACCCAAAAAACGCTTGGCCCTTATACTGCGTGAAAGACGGATTGGATGTGGAGGGGGCATGAAAAGACCTCGCTGCCGCGTCCACGACAGGAGGCATCATAGATCATTTCATCGTAAGAGGCATCCAGGATTTCCACCAGCTGTACTATACCTCGCACTTCACTACACTTAGGCCCCTCGTAGCCGCGATCACGAAGGGATACGATTAACAAGTCTGGTCCAGCTGCTGGTGCTCACTGATCACGGTGATGATGACCTTGTTCAAGAACTGTCAAGAACCGCTTCTACACATACACGCGGGTTGGTGAAACCTGTGTGCGTTCTCCGTCATGACCTGTATAGCAACTGTAACTGTGACTGTAACGTACGTGCACTGCGCCTGCGCGTGCCACTCGGCTGTGTATATATCTAGGGAAACTTTCCTGAATGAAGCTTAGTTGCAGTAACGCCAGTCCTGTTCATCTGTGTTCCTTCTTTGTCCTGTCCAGATTCGCGCTATCCTGTATTGAATTATACAAGCACTACATATCGGCTTATCGCGTCTGGTGTTCGTAACACCCAGACGTAACACCCGTTGCTGTTGCCATCGTTACGCAACTGTAAACAACTGGCTATATAATAGATATGGGACTCTTCAACATATGAGTGTGCGTATACCACTACCATATTTATCTAGCGTCATTCCGTAAGTTTTCGCTCAATGTGAACAATTACCCCACAGTCACCATCCCACGCACGCTTCGCATAGCATCGATTCCCACGGTATGTGGGATCTACCGAACTTGTTAATTTTGATATTAAAGTCGATTTTTCCAAGGCGCACCTACCGACATCGACACTAGCTTGACGTCAGGCTACAGTACAAATTCTGGTGACTTCACGCAGCAGTATGGCTAGTTGTGATGACATACAGGTACCAAAACTTCCAAGATGGCCGCGTGTGCGTCACCAACGGAGCCACGGTGCGGAGGGGCCGTGGAAACGTCACTATATATTATGCGAGCACGTGAAGCGAAGCTCATACTATGTTGTGACGTCAGGGTACAGAAGGAACCGAATCTAGCTTTTAAAAACATACTGTAATTACTTTTTCAGCGCGGACATGCGCTTAGCAATACCTTTTCTAGGCCGTTGAGGCCTTGACCTTTCATTTGACGCAAGAAAACGAGAACTGGAAATTTTCGTGACAGTACCCCTTTAAGATCGAAGCACGTTTCAGAGCGCTGCATTACGGTAGCGCATGAGGGGCGCAGTCATGTGGTTTACTTCATATTTCGCGGGCTTTCTTTACAAGACGAAAAAAAAACCCCACCACGCATCATATGTTTCGCCACGAAAGAAAAACAAAAAAATGATTGCATCAATCGGTTTGGAATGCCCTGTACGACGTGATGACACGCACTTGGTCCTCAATTCAATATTAAAAACGTTAAATAATTGACATTAGTTAATCAACCAGTTAAGTGCAATATAAAAATACCATAACGAGCGCCACATGAAGGTAAGCCATACACCATCGGTTTCATACAGTCGCGGTTAACCACTTCATTTACTTATTGGTCCTAGTTACGTGGAACACTAATTCACTGTGATTGTCTGACACGGAACTGCCTTGCTATTTGACTTAGCTATATTCGTTTCTTTTTTATTTCATCCTAAAATTTTCTGCTGTTACTAATCACCAAGTAATCGGAGCTGTAAGCGGCAATAGTTTTAATAGCAGTGATATTCTTTGACCCTTTGTACCACTACAATGAGTCTGAGTCTTGAGATGTTTCTGGGCGGAACTTATTATCTCAGAGACGAAATATTAAAAGCGTGCCCGTCAGTGAATATGTTGCTAACGAACGCTTTACGCCAGCAGATAAGTTGAATATAAAAAATCATTGCAGTTTTATATCCTCAATGTAAACACGATGCGTCACATAAAACTTTGCCACCAGCTTTGCTCCTGCTCTACACATGTCGCGTGATCCAGTATTGCGATAACGGTAATACGCTTGCACAGCGGTATTTGCGCCATCGTGCGGAGGCTTCCTATTGACGTTCTTGTAAGTAGATGGCAACCCGCTAGCTGGTCGGCAAGTAGAGCAGCGACACCCATAAACTGCAAAAGTGTCAAGCAAGAACCACTGACAGCTCCGCCTACAAAGAGCTGTCATGTAAAGCAGCTAAACCAATCCCAAAAAGTTATTTCGGAATGAAACTAATGTGCATTCAAGAGGAAATACAGAAATGTTGGAATACTAACAGATACTTCGTTAAAATTAAACAAAGTGGGTCGCAGTTAAGAAATTTTTGAGTAAACATTTTTTACAGAAGCGTTTGCTGCTTCATTATAACGATCTATAATAGCAGATTTTCAAATGTATCGAAGTATCTTTAGATATATTTAGGAAGTATCGTATCGGATACATTAATTTCGGAAGTATCTTGTATCTGTATCTCAATAACAATAACAAAAACATTGCGCTCGCCGCTATCTACGCGAGAACTTTCAAGACCCCCTTCCACACATCACTCTAAGGCGAAAGGGTGTTAAAAGGGTGTGTGGTTCGTCCTTTTGGGGACTAATGGGGCTGCCACAACCATTAATTCCTTTAAGGACTAACGGCACCGGGTCCAACAGTTAGTCCCCACAATGGACTAACATTTAGTCTTCACATTTACACCATACCGGGCAACTGTTAGTCCTCACAGATCACCTCAATGGACTAACATTTGGTCCCCACATTTACACCTTACCGGGCAACCGTTAGTCCTCGCAGTTGCACATCGCCGGACCAACGGTCGGTCCACTCAAACGCTCCATTCGGATGAACTTTTTATCCCGGGGATGATTTTCTACAGTTACTCCCCGCAAGACTTAATACTTTTTTCGCGTGTTTCTTTCCGCGGTGAGCAACAAATGCCGCGGAAACAACACGCAAAAGAATATTTAGTCATGCGTGTGTCACTGCTTTCGCATTCAATGCGACAACGAAAGACAAAAGTAAGACAATGAAACGTTTTATTTTTTTGTATATATACATATGAAGTTTCTGCTTTCTTTCATTGAATTCACTACAATATGTCCAATACAGGTTCAGCCGCGTTGTCATATCTCGTATAGTCCTTTCTGTGAAGCTGCTCCAACGGAAGCGATAGATGGCAGGCGTTGTACGCGCCAGGGTACACAGCATTGTGCTCGTTGTGGGCAATGGCTGCATCCTGCAAAGCACAAAAATATTGCAAATATTTAGTCACGTGACAGCGAGGGTGAAGACGCACGCACTGTGCAAATACCTGCAAGGTGAACTAAAACACGTCTAAAACATGGCACGCAAATAATTTCACCCCTGCGAAGCACAAAAATATTGCAAATATTCTGCGACACGTCACAGAAGGGATGAAGACGCACGTACATGGCAAATACGTGCAAGGTGAAATCAGAATCAGAAATCGTTTTATTTAGTCATCGAATCAATTACAAAATTTGTGTGTACAGAAGGAGGTCCCATAGTCACAGACTGAATCGGGACCTCCTACAGTAGTGAATACAGAAAAAAATAATTGATGCAGCAAACAGTGGTACAGAAAACAGGTAATAAAATACATCGCAGGTAAAAAAGAAAAAAGGAGTTCTACTTAAGAAAATCATTACCAGAAAGCAGCAACAAAAACTGAAATTAGACAACATAAAAAATAGAGGTAATTCAACTATCCTAAACAGTTTTCAGATAATTACCATGGTGAAAGATAGTAAAAAATAAAGTACGAAAAAGAAAGCTAAACAGACACATCTGATATCAGCAATGTAGGATGATGCGATGCTGCGTTAACATTAGGTTGTGAGAAGGCATGAAAGGGAGCGGGAGTAATAGAAGTGACCAAAACTATCCAGATTAAGGAATGGATGAGAGGAAAGTTTTCATATCTTTTTTTAATATGCCGATTGATTCCGAGGTTTTTATTCCTGAAGGTATAGTATTCCAGAGATAGATTCCAGTGAAGTGGGCTGTTTGTTTGCCATAGTTAGTATTAAATATAGGTAAGATAAAATTGTGATTTTGTGCAAACCTTGTCAAATTTGTGTTCTCTAGACTTGATGGAGGGATTATAAACAAAGGAAGCTGATTTTTCATTTGCTTGAAAACTAGTATTCCTAGATTATATTTGAAAGTGTTCTCGATTGTTAGGATGTTGTTGGCATGCAGGAGTGTTTTAGCATCACTGCGATAATGACTGTGGGTAAGTATTCTAATACAGTGATTTTGCATAGTTTGAAGGGAGACGAGATGACTGCTGTAGGTATTACCCCAATATGTGATACAGTAATTAATATGAGAATGAATAAAAGCGTAGTACAATGAAAGTAATGTGGGTTTGGAAAATATATCGCGGGATTTAATTAGAACACGTATGCCGTAAGCCATTTTTTTTCGCAGGTATGCAACATGCGAATGAGATTTCAAATGACGGTCCAGTTTAATTCCCAAGAAGGTCGCCTCATCGTCTGCTTCAATTGCGAATTGATTTAGAAATATTGGCGGGATATAATTATGTTCACGATGGTGAGAGTGGAAAACAACGAATTTCGTATTAGTGGGATTTATTTGTAATTTATTATGGACACCCCAGCAGCCAAGCCTGAAAGGTCATGATTTAGTTTCTGTGTCAGAGATTGGAGGCATTTATCAGTGTTAACAATTGTTGTGTTGTCTGCATACAGTAAGCATTCTGAACTGGTAAGGCAAGATGGCAAATCATTTATGTAAATACTGAAAAGAAGTGGGCCGAGAATAGAACCTTGCGGTACTCCTATATTTGTTACTTTAGGTATAGATTTATCACCTAACAGACTGACATCTTGGCTTCTATTGAGTAAGTAGTTTTTTTTAATAATAATAGTGCAGGACTAGTTACGCCTATTGCTTCAAGCTGCATAACAAGAATGTGGTGGTTGATAGTGTCGAATGCTTAAATAAAAACGCATGTCTAAAATATGGCATGTAAATAATTTCACCGTGCTGTTATACATAATCAAAGACGCATTTCAAGCCACACAGCGCAACAAACACTTCAAGTGCGGCAGCCGCAGCCATCACGCCGAGGCGCCGCCAACCACCTCGCCCCAACGATCCGGCGAGTTTTTTTCGAGCGGCGTCAGCCCGTCAGCCGCCGCAGCAGCCAGCGAAACTCGAGCAGACCAGCGCGCGAACGCGAAGCCGACGCCCCGAACGGTGCCAGGCTATTTGCGAGCGAGCGAAGGGAAGCCGACGATAACGGCGTCCAATTTCTACCAAATTCCTCGAGCGCGCACCAGTACAGCGAGCGAAAGTGGGGTCGACGCCACGAACGGCGGCGAAGTGCTTGCGAGCGAGCGTCGAGGAAGCCGAAGGTCATGGCGACCAATAATCCGAAGCGCACCTAAAGTCGGCTAGCTGAAGCACCCGCCAACCCATGCCGGTGCATTTCAAGCGCGCGGCATACAATCGAGCTCGTTGCTACCGCACAGCGTTTTGGATGAGTCGCAAAACAGCGGCGAGGCCTCCTAATATTGCTAATATCGCGAGCTCGCAGCTCATCACCACGGCGAATCGAACATCCGGACAGGCGACGACAACGGCGGCCAATATCCAGGCGGTCACAAAGCACAGGCCAGATCACGCCCAAGCCGGCCCTCGCGGTACATTTCGTGCGCGCGATATACAACACGATCGAGTCCGTTACCGATAATCGCGATCAGTTTCGCGCACGCGATAGGTACGGCAGAATAAAGAGCGATCACTTACTTGTGAAAGAATCCAGCGCCGATTTGGGCCCCGATTCAGATTGAAGTCATGGATCCGATAGGCCTACTGTCTTTCTCGGCCGCCATTCCTAGCCGGTGGCGACGCAGTGCCGTGACTACGCCGGAGATATACAGCGCGGCATCGCGACGTGTCGAGAGCAGCTCCAGACTTCGTGGGTGTGGCGAAACGTAAAAGCAGCACGACACACTCATCCACGCATACGTGTGTATCAAAGGCAGCGAGCCGTAGTTCCTAGATCGGCGAACTCCGAGCGCGACACAACCGGCAACACGCCAGCTCGAACACAAGTTGGAAGACTGACCCGAGCGAGGAGGACGACGGTTTACCCTTGACAACGGTTTGCACACGAAACGTATCCATGCACACGGCCTGCATCTCCCGCGCCGTTCATCCCTTTGGAGACTAACTGGTTTGCACACGGCACGCATCCCTCTCCGCTTGCTCCTACGACGGTCTAACCGTTCATCTGCGGGCCTATTGGGCTCCGTTACTCCTCGTTCGGGGTAATTTTGCCTTAGAGTGATGCACATGGGTTCGTGAAACGTGCGTGCGTTCTCCATTATGACGGACATATTGGGTTACCATATCTGGTGTTGGTAATACCCACGGTGCTGTTGCCATCGTTACGCAGCTTTAAGCAACTGATAACAACACATGTGCGACACTTCAACATAGGTGTGTGCGTATCCCATTTTCACCTATCTTGAGCGTCTATCTTGATATTGTGTGTTTGTGAAGGAGCTCGTCCCTCTTTTGCCCATGGGTATTCCAGTAAAAAGGCGGCACTTGTCGTCATCGGGGTCCGTGACCATTCAAAAAAAAGAAAACAGCAAACGTGCTGGGCCAGAGTGGTAAACAAGAAAAAATTGGCCGCGTATCTGCGTGCTTCGCTGCAAATGTCGTCTAAAGACGATAGAAGAGGCGCTGCGTGAGATATGGGCCATCTGGCAATACGTCGGGAAACATGAGTGCTGTGCTGCGGGCTGGTAGTCCCGGCGCAGCGGCAGGCGAAGACCGGCGGTGACCAACGCGACCGGTGGGGACGCCGGCCAGCCCGAACACGCTGTTTGGCGCGATGCGCCGAAGGAGAAGAAACGTCCCCACTCAACGAGTACTCTCCACAAACTTTACACGTCGCCTGGGTAAAACAGGAATGCCAGAGCGGCGCCCCCTGTCATTCGTACAATGCAATACTGAACCGAAACCGAAACACAACATGAGCTTGTGCAGAGGGCACGGAGGAAGACAAGTTTCAGCGCAGTCGCATTTTCAGCTCACCTTAAGAAACTAGGGTTGTAACATTGTAGGGCGAGTAGGGCCAGGAGGACCGTCACGACGAAAACCTGCCTCCTTAGTCATATTCGCCTGAAACGTTGGTGTGGCTTCGCGTTCCCTCCTCCGCTCCTGGCCTTTCCACAAAGCTACTGCCTAAGTACGAAGGCCCGTATACCGTGTCCTACGTCAAGCATCCCCAGTTAACTATATGATTGAGCCTGTTCAATCATCTACGAACCGCCGTCGTCGCGGCCGCGAGACTGTTCACGTCGATCGACTGAAGCCGCATTATGACCCAACCAGTTGTACCTGTTCCTTAGGTCGCCAGGATGGCTCCTTTTCCGCGGGGGAGTGATTTGTAACATGGTAGGGCGCAGACAAGAACTCCTGCGAAAGAAGAAGACGAAGACGGTTGTTGTTGGCGCTCGCGCTTGCTCGGCTTGGACCGCTGATCGCTTCAGCTGTGGCAATCTTTTAAGTCTCAACGTTAAACGCATAC
Source organism: Rhipicephalus sanguineus (assembly GCF_013339695.2). NCBI lineage: Eukaryota > Metazoa > Arthropoda > Arachnida > Ixodida > Ixodidae > Rhipicephalus > Rhipicephalus sanguineus. The sequence goes on along the minus strand of NC_051183.1, from coordinate 85,443,351 downwards.
CATCAAGGTCTTTAAAATTGCGTATCTATGTATTTTCTGGTTAAAGGAACAGACCGTCTAATACTTACCTAGTGATGTTGCGCCTCAGATATGCGTAATGTTTGCTTTTTGATCAACAATGTACACAAGTATGAACCTAGTCAGCCGTCACGATGGCTGGCCCTTGGGCAAGTGGTTCAACTTTGGCCGAGTGGCTGAATCGAGGGACGTGCCGACAAACAGAAAGACAGACAGAAGGACAGACAGAAAGACAGACCAAAATTTCGGCGTTTAAGTTCCCCAAGAAAGACTATCGTCTTTAAAAACAGCAGCATATGCTGCGAGCTACAAGTGCGGAGTGCCGTAGGGTCCCCCTGACCGGACCTATGTTGGTGCCACGATTCGATAAAAATGCAAAAGAACAAAATGACACGTGCAAACGATTTGTCTGCTTTGACAGAAGCGCCGTAGAGGACAACAAAAGGAAAAGAACGGCACTTCTACACTGCCAGCTCGTTGCTGCGGATGTCGTCTGCTAGCAAACCGAGTTCCTCCCGGCGCGCGCGCGCGCCCGTTCCTCAACCCCACCCCTGCAGTCACGTGCTCCGCACGTCACTGCTCTCCCATTGGTTGATCATTGGTTGACCTTGGGCAGACGCTCTGGCGCTAGGGAATTTTTCCAACTCCGGCGATCTCGATCGCTGGCGTTGCGAGCGTCCACTGGTCGCTCTAAAAAACCTGTTTTTGGGCTTCCGCGACGGCAGCCGCTCCGCTCTTGGAGCAAAATCGCTGCATGTGAAACAGGCTTAAGATCGTTGGGGTGTAGCGTGCTGCTCAAACACGAAGAAGTAAAAACCGAAACAGTTAGTTCGCGCTCGTCCTGTGTGTACCTGTGCGTTCTTTTCGAGTGCCCTTCTTTGTGTTTGAGCAGTGCGCTGCAAATGTCGAGCTGTGACCGTTGTTCGTTCGCGGTCGTCCTATGTATGTTCATTTCGCCAGTCCTTTTGCGCTCGAGTGGCGCGTTGCAAGTACTGAGCTGCTTGTCGTTCTTCGTGTGACATTCTAATTTGTTGCTATTGCATTTACTGCTTCGCGTTGCGGCGAAACGGTGACTTTTTCTGGTGTATTTACTTATTTTGTCAAAATCATCGTCAGTTTTTTTTTTCTTTACCTTCCTATCTTTTTGCCTCTTATTCTCGTTCTATCATCCTGTCCTCTAGCTCTTCTTTTTCCTTCCGAAATAGTAGCGAGCGGTTGATCCCCTAGAGATGGCAGAAGTCAGCCCACTCTCCAACACTTTCCTCTGTGTCCTTGCGTATGTGTTTATGCAAATCAAATAATCATAAGAAAAGTAATATTAATAAAAAGTTACAACATATCCACGGGTGAATGATGAAGAGTTTGGGCGAAGCTCCTGAAGCAATCATGGTTACGCCATGAAATGTTCAGTGTTTTCGCCCAGTAGTAATCAAAGCGATACGCCGTTTTGATTACTGCTGCGCTCGCCTGGCGGCAGCCTCGCGAGCTCGCACCTCTAGATCCTGCCGAAGAGCACGAGACGCAGCGGCCTTCCGCACCCGGAGCTCCTCGTCGTCCATGGTTTACCAAGTAGCATGATCCGGCAAGCGCACTCCTCCACGTAGGCGACGATCAAGGAGAATGAGAGATAACGGGAGCAGCAGGCTATCTGAGAGCAGCGGCACCTATAACGCCATCTAGCGTGCATTCACCCAACCACCATATTGCACACATCTCTGTGGGACAGCGCCATCAATTGAATGATACGGGAGACGCGACGACGGGGGAACGCCACATGGAGCGACGACCGACCAGGTGATGCTATAAGGAGCTTCGCCCCTAAAACTAGGCGGAGCTTTCACTAGTGGCGCAAGGCAAAAGGCACAGCGGAGCTGATCGGTTCCTAGCTGGCTCTGGCCGTACGAAGTGACGCCATGTTACACGAAGTGATGCCAAGTTTCGGTCGAGTCCCGTACAGTCTCCTCTCGCCGTATTGGCCGTACTACGTCGCGGACTACTTTGGACGAGTGAAGTCCAGCAGTTAAACCTTCTTTGGTCTCACCTAGCTGCGGCTGACGCCACGTGACACTGGCACGCACCAGAGTTTTTTTAATACGCAGGAGCACATGCGCAGTTTGCCATGATGTAACGTCTGGCGTGTCCGAGCACTTGCGCGCAGTGTCCAGGCAGGCGGGACACTCGAGCACTTGCGCGAGTGTCCAGGCCTGCTGGGGGCGGAACCCTGTATGGGATAGCAAAGCAGGCGCATACTATGCAACCGGTTACTAAGCAACGCGCGGCGACGTCATCGTGCCGCGTTTTTTTCGAGTTGGACAGATTGCCGCCGGCCAATAGAGTTTCGCTATTAAATTAATGATAATATCAATAAGAATATTTTCATTATATACTACTACTACTACTACTACTACTACTACTACTAATAATAATAATAATAATAAAAAGAATAATAATATTATTATTATTAAACTTAGCCAACACTTGGGCTAAGAACCTCCGAGTTTCCTTTAGGAGAAAGTGGTCCGACTTCACCGACGACCACCGATCTGCGACAGCAGATGCGTCAATTTGAGTGGCACTCTTGTGTTTTGCGTGAGCTTCCTATCCTACATGAACTGTCCCCGCAAGGTTTTCACCAGCATGTACGCATGGTGCTCGCGAAATCTATTCGCGAGCGTCTCTACCGCCCAGCTAAACTCGTGGAACCCATCTCTGACTGTCCGTACTCGACACCACATATTCCCTCTGTTAGACTAAGAGCCATCCGACCGAATGCCACGCTTCAAGGACACTGACGACCGCCTGATTATTAACTTCAGAAGCTTATGACTGGTAAGAACGCTGACCGTCAACGCCAACTCTGCTTTCGCCTTCACTGTCGCCCAGTGAACTTAGATTACCACCGCAGCGTTGATGCTCGTACGACCGTCGATGCACCCATTACTGTTAGTGAGCAGAAACCGCACATGTTCGTCGCTAACTACCCCTTGCCACGTGGGCCCCTGATCAGGTCAACGCTTCTTCGTGCTAGGCCGCATCATCGCTTTCAGCGTCTTTGCCGAAGCAGGAGCGTACATATATTCTGACCAGATGAATATTTCTGGCCTATTTTTAAACAAACCATACATAGTATGTTAACTTTGATGAGTTGCCTTCTTGCAGCTGCTCCTGTCTAACACTTGCAGCACTTCTGACAGCGAACCCGATGAACAGCGAACCATTATATAGCTGGAAGGTGGGAAAATGTGGTATTTCTGAGTACACAAGAATAAATTGAAGAAGCAATGCTAGGATACAGTACCTCGAATGATCTACGCGCTCGCACTAGCCCCTTAAGTGCTTCGGACGAGCAAAGCTCGTCCTGCCCAAACTGTCCCAAAAGTGCTTTGGTCGAGCAAAGCTCATCCTAGCGGAATAGGTACTCCCCTCTAGCGTTCAGGACGAGAAGCGCTCGTCTACAGCTTAGATTGCGCGTAACCCACAAGATGGCAGCATTTACTTGATAATATATTTTTCTTCTGCGGAAAGAGCACGGTTTTTTATGAACAGATGGATGCGGTGGCGGCTACCCATGCATAGCTGGCTCGTCAACACGAAAAAGAAGTTTTTCATTTTCGTCATCTTCTTCGAGTGATGATGATTCGTATACAGATGTTTATCTTGTCTCCGGAACTGAAGAGAGCGATGGCCGTGAACTGAGCAGCTTCTCCAGTGATGATGAAGACAAATCAGAAGCGAACATGTTGAGAAAGGAAACGCACTTTTGGTGCAAGAGCTGCAACAAGCCGTTTTGCGGTATTCCGTGTTTTGTGAATTTTCCACACAGTCCCGAAGCTTCCTGAAGCCCAAGGGTACTTAGCGTACACAAGTGGAGAAGGATGTGGCGTCTGCAACTGTTTTCTTTATAAGGTTTTTATTTTTATTAGCAGCAGGCAGCTCGTTTCTTATTGTAAGGAAAGGACACAAAAGTGATGTATTTTAGGCATGATTTGTGACTAAAAGGACTAAAAAGTGTCGAGAACCGCGAAAGCCGAAACTGAAGAAGACGAGCGGAGGACAGGTGGCACGAAGGCGACAACCAAACAGGAAGAAGAGAAGAAAGAGACGAAAACGTGCGGGAAGGGCTCGCGGGTTCAGGCCACGAAGGGGACGAAGCGGTGCGCCGCGCGAGGTGACGAGCTCCGGGCGATGTTCCTGAGGCGGGCGTGGCAGCAGTACGTGCCTGCCGGGTCGAGGGCCGGTAGCCGGTCCAAGGTACAGTTCCGGTGGCCTGTTCAAGGACGAGGCCTGCTGAACGGCTCCTGCCTGGGTGCAGTGGCCGAGGGCAGGATCGTGGGCGAGGCCTACCTGGGGCGGTCTTCGCGGGTCGTGGCCTGACACGGGTCCTCGGAAGTTGCGACCTGTACTGCTGGGTTGGCCGCTACGTCCGACCCAACGGCGCTACACACGGTAGCGCATCCGTGTGCCGTCAAGCATGCCAGCCGTGCCACCTGTGTCCTCGCGCACGTCGACGACCGCATCAGGCTGGGACGACGCTGGGACGACAAACTGTGAGACAGCGTTTTTGTTCTCACGAATCGGACACTGTCGTAGCCTAGCCGGACTCTCTGTCTACTAATTCATGACTGTCGCACATGTCGCGTGATGATTGACAGTTAGTGCTGTATATGTAGTTCTTCGTCCTACCATCGTTCTCATCTTCTCTAGTGTTCAATATAAAGCTTCTTTTCTTCGCCTAGACGAATCCTTTCTCGTCCATCATCAACAAACATAGTGACGAACGTCCGTAACCATCACAATTTCTGGCGTCCGCGAGACAGGACCAAGCTCTCGCATTACATCTGAGAGCCTCACGTTGTTTGTGTGTGGCAGACGAGACTGGACGAGAAGAGAAAGCTAGTTGAGCTAGGGAAGGAGATGGGGCTGAGTGGAGAGTCGTTGTTGGCATGGGTGAGCGCTGAGGAAAAAGAAATGAGGGACCAGAGAGCGAAAGATCGAGAGGAGGCACGTCTAGCAGCACAGGCGGAGCATGAGCGTGAAATAGCTCGCATGGAGGCTGAAAGGCTCCTCCTAGAGGAACGACGCCGTGTCACAGAGGCGCAGCGTACGAACACAAGTACTGCGAACGATAGTATTGGTGGTAGTCAGAGTTTCCGCAGCCCACACAAGATGATTCCGCCCTATAATGAGGGTAGGGACGAACTGGACGCGTACATCCAGAGATTTGAGAGGGTTGCCACGAGCCAAGGCTGGCCAACCGACAAGTGGGCCCTGTCACTGAGCTTGTGCCTAACGGGAGAAGCCTTGACCGTGGTAGGACGGATGTCTGCAGAAGACTCTACAGACTACACCAAGCTCAAGCAGACGCTCCTCCAGCGGTTCCGTTACACAGAGGAGGGATTACCGCAAGAAGTTTCGGGATGCCCGGCCCGAGAATGCGGAGACAGGTCGACAGTTCGCGGGACGTCTCTGTGGATACTTCGACCATTGGCAGGAGCTGGCGAAGACGCCTAAAACCTATGATGCACTGCGAGACAAGATGGTGTCCGAGCAATTCCTCAGGCGGTGCGACGAGAAGTTAGCTGTCTTCCTGAAGGAGCGAGGATGTCATAACCTGGACACGTTGGCAACGACAGCAGATCAGTACTTGGAAGCCCAGGGAATCGTGAATCTCGCTAGAGGAAAGGAAGAAAAGGGGAAACCGATTGCTGCAGCTAAAGTTGGCAGTGCAAGCGAAAACAAAGGAAAATCGCTTTGTTTTCTGTGCAACAAGCCGGGTCACCGAGCTTCCGATTGCTGGACGAAGTCTCGAGCGCCCAAGTCGACGTCGTGCTGGATCTGTAAGAAGACAGGGCACAGATCGGATAGTTGTCCCGCGAACTCGGGAAAACGTAGAGAGGCATCATGTTCCGTCTTGGGATGCCAGAAAGAGCAGCATGACAAATCAACGGAAGGTGCGCCTGACAAGCAGGATGAGAACCATTGTCATGACATGTGCGATGGGACCCAAAGCAACGCAACTTGCGACAACGGGTCAAAACAGATGCCAACTGTAAAGGGTTATCTGGAAGGGAAGCTGGTTACCGTATTACGGGATACCGGTTGCAATACAGTAGTGGTGAAACGATCACTGGTTCCTGACTGCAACTTGACTGGCAACACCCGTACCATTCGCTTATTGGACCGATCTGCGAAAAGACTTACCAGAAGCAGAGGTGTACATCGATTCTCCAGTTTTTCAAGGGTCAGGTGCTTGCTGTTTGTATGGAGAATCCGTTATACGAAGTTGTGCTTGGCAACATTGCAGGTGTGCTGTCAGATCCCCAACCAGTCCCGAAGCAGCCAGCACGAAGACCACAACTAGCACGAATTCACTGTGAATCCAGTTCACCCAGAAGAAGAACCTGAGACTGCAACCTCATCAGATAGAGGACGGGAAAATGACGTGTCGGCGGCTGCTGATAAAGACAGGAAAAAGCCCAGTGAACTGACTGTTCCTCGGATCCAACCCCTGGATATCAGCCGGGAAGAGCTACAGGATTTACAGTACACAGATCCCACGCTAGAAACCTGCTTCGCCGCATTGGGGAAGAAAATCATGTCGAAGAAGTCAGCAGTCACTGAGTTTGTGCTGGTACGCGACATTCTCTTCCGGCGCCATCGCACGGCAGAACGGCGAGACTTGGAGCAACTTGTAGTCCCCAAGGATCTTCGGAACACCGTAATGAAGATGGCGCATGAAGGCCTTCTGTCTGGGCACCAAGGACAAAGAAGGACAACAGACCGTGTCCTTACCGAGTTTTATTGGCCGGGTGTACAGGCTGATGTTATACGGTTCGTGAAGTCGTGTGATATATGTCAGAGGACCGTGCCTAAACACCTCGTCGGACGAGTTCCATTGGGAAATATGCCCGTCATAGACACACCCTTTCAGCGGGTCGCCATCGATATTATTGGCCCTCTGTCACCAACGTCATCCAAGGGCAACAAGTATGTCTTAACGATGGTAGACTTCGCTACGCGTTACCCGGATGCGGTGGCACTACCGAGCATCGAGACAGAGCGCATAGCGGAAGCACTAGTAGAGATGTTCTCCCGCGTTGGAGTGCCACGTGAGATAGTGAGCGACCGTGGAAAGTCGTTCACCTCGAATCTCATGCAGGAACTCGGTCGGCTACTTTCATTTCGCCAGCTACCCACAACGCCCTATCACCCCATGGCCAACGGACTTGTGGAGAGATTTAACGGCACTCTCAAACAAATGGTTCGCAGCATGTGTCAAGAACGCCCTCAACACTGGGACAGATACTTGGCTCCCCTGCTCTTCACATACCGTGAGGTTCCCCAAAACGAGCCTTGGATTCGCGCCGTTTGATCTTCTCTACGGTAGATTTGTACGCGGGCCAATGTCGATCCTTAAGGAACTGTGGACAGGGGCCAACATCGATCCCGAAACGAAAACAACATACGAGTATGTTATAGATCTCCAGGAGCGACTGCAGGACACATGCAAGGTAGCACATGAAGAACTCCTGAAGGCGAAAATGACACAGAAGAAATATTACGATACGAAAGCAAGAGTTCGACAGCTATCACCCGGAGACAAGGTATTGCTGTTGCTACCATCAGATAGGAATAAATTGATATTGACATGGAAGGGACCCTTCACGGTGCTTGAAAAACGCAGTGACTATGACTATGAGATAGATCTCGGAGCTCGGAGAAGTCTTTTTCACATTAACCTTCTCAAGAAATACCACGAAAGGGAGCCCGAAAATGAAGCACAACAAGCTGCCGTTACTGTGCAGTCAGACACTTTTGACGAGCGAGAAATTCCCTTTGTTGCTTTGCACCAATGGGAAACATATAAAAATGTGTTAGTAGCGACTAACCTGACCAGCCCGCAGACAGACCAAATTAATGAACTCCTGCGAGAGTTCCATGATGTATTTTCCGACGTGCCGGGGAAGACTGACCTCGTCGAGTGCAAGTTACGCCTTACCACTGAAACACCGGTAAAGGTACGCCCATACCCGATACCATTCGCCATCCAAGAAGCTGTCGAAAAAGAAGTACAGGACATGCTATCACAAGGCATCATTGAGGCGTCGGAGTCCCCGTATCAAGCTCCAATCGTCGTGGTGAAGAAAAAGACGGGAACATTCGACTTTGCATTGATTTCAGACAGCTGAATCGAGTCGTAATTACAGACAACGAACCGATACCGCGAGTGGACATGATGTTTGCCAAACTGGGTCAGAGCCGCTACTTTTCTAAATTCGATTTCACGAAAGGGTACTGGCAGGTGCCGATGCACGAAGCATCGAAGGGCTTCACCGCATTTCAGTCTTCTTCTGGCCTTTACCAATTCAGATTCATGCCTTTCGGCATCAAAACGGCACCTGCTGTGTTCACCCGACTAATGAGACGAGTGGTGGATGGTATACCGAACATCTATCACTATTTTGACGATGTGCTCATAACCACTCAAACTTGGGACGAGCACATCACAACTCTCACCAAGTTTCTGCAACGTGTTAGGGCAGCACATCTGACAATAAAGCCCTCGAAAAGTGAGGTGGCTTTGGCCGAAGTGAAATTCTTGGGACACATCGTCGGGAACAATCTTCTCCGACCTCAGATTGAAACATTGGAGAAGATTCAGGCTGCAAAGAGACCGAAGACAAAGAAAGAAGTTCGCTCCTTTCTTGGGTTAACCGGTTATTATCGGGATTTGGTCCCCAATTACTCATCTGTAGTATCACCTCTAACGGAACTCACTAGGAAGCGAGGTCCTAATAAGGTCGTCTGGGAAGAATGCCATGAAAGAGCGTTTCTAACACTACAACGTCTACTATCATCTGGTCCGGTATTGCGATCACCGAATTTACAAGAGCCATTCATATTGCGCACGGATGCATCTTCATCCAGTATTGGAGCCGTCTTAATGCAGCGTCACGACGGCATGTTGCATCCGGTAGCCTACGCAAGCCGTAAACTCCTCGAACGAGAGTCACGGTACTCAACTATCGAAAGAGAGGCGTTGGCTCTTGTGTGGGCTATCCAAAAGTTTCATGTGTATCTCTTCGGAAACCGATTCGTGCTGCAAACTGACCACCAGCCTCTCGCTTATATCAACTCCGCAAAACAAATCAACAGCCGAGTACTCCGCTGGAGTCTATTGCTTAGTGAATACGACTTTGTGGTTGAGTACATCAAGGGCGCCGACAACGTAGGTGCCGACTACCTCAGCCGCATTTGACTTCTTCGCTCGTTAGTTTTTAGTGATGGTACAATTTTTTTTTCCCTGTTAAGTCACCTTTTCACTAACGAACGGAACATCTGTAAATAATGTTGCTGTTTTGGCTATTTGTTACTTTTGTGTACTCCACCTCGTGCGCTTGTAAAAAGTTGCTTTCTCCCTAAACAACTTTCTTGAGCAGGGGGATATTGTAAGGAAAGGACACAAAAGTGATGTATTTTAGGCATGATTTGTGACTAAAAGGACTAAAAAGTGTCGAGAACCGCGAAAGCCGAAACTGAAGAAGACGAGCGGAGGACAGGTGGCACGAAGGCGACAACCAAACAGGAAGAAGAAGAGAAGAAAGAGACGAAAAGGTGCGGGAAGGGCTCGCGGGCTCAGGCCACGAAGGGGACGAAGCGGTGCGCCGCGCGAGGTGACGAGCTCCGGGCGACGTTCCTGAGGCGGGCGTGGCAGCAGTACGTGCCTGCCGGGTCGAGGGCCGGTAGCCGGTCCAAGGTACAGTTCCGGTGGCCTGTTCAAGGACGAGGCCTGCTGAACGGCTCCTGCCTGGGTGCAGTGGCCGAGGGCAGGATCGTGGGCGAGGCCTACCTGGGGCGGTCTTCGCGGGTCGTGGCCTGACACGGGTCCTCGGAAGTTGCGACCTGTACTGCTGGGTTGGCCGCTACGTCCGACCCAACGGCGCTACACACGGTAGCGCATCCGTGTGCCGTCAAGCGTGCCAGCCGTGCCACCTGTGTCCTCGCGCACGTCGACGACCGCATCAGGCTGGGACGACGCTGGGACGACAAACTGTGAGACAGCGTTTTTGTTCTCACGAATCGGACACTGTCGTAGCCTAGCCGGACTCTCTGTCTACTAATTCATGACTGTCGCACATGTCGCGTGATGATTGACAGTTAGTGCTGTATATGTAGTTCTTCGTCCTACCATCGTTCTCATCTTCTCTAGTGTTCAATATAAAGCTTCTTTTCTTCGCCTAGACGAATCCTTTCTCGTCCGTCATCAACAAACATAGTGACGAACGTCCGTAACCATCACACTTATATTGTGCAGAAATAAACTTTATTGTGTTGATTTGACTAAGCATGTGGTACAAATAGTTTTCCAACATCGACTATCTGCTTTTCAGTACAATCACATTCGAAATCAGCAATAAACAATAGGCACTTTTGGTTGGGAAATTCTCAAATAAAATAAAGCATTTAAGCTAGTTTCTTTTCTGGTTTTGTCGGCATATATAGCTAGAGATGATATCCGCCGCAGCATAAACCTCAGCGCATACAGTACTTTAAATGGTCCTAATATCGCTTCAGGTTGCATCACCTAACGCAAAACATTTCGATAGATCCGAGGCCGAGGTAAACAGAGGGGCCGCACGTTTCAGCTTGAGTGATTAACTTAGTACGGAATGCTTGGGCGATGATTTTTTTAGTTACCCATTGCTTAGCTTGTTACGTGTTTGATTCTAATTGCATAAACATGCAGGGAAGAAGACGAATTCGTAGGACCTTTCATTTTTGCGTCCGGCAAACATTTCACCCATTTAAGCGAAGCGACGTAAACGTTGATTGATTTTTCCGGCATTCAGACTGCTAGAGCAAGCTGAAATGATTTCTTTTCATTATCTGTAGCATGGTATGTTGGATTTTTTATGCTTTTTTTGTAGCAATATATACTACCGCTTTCGAAGCACTGTCTGCTCAATATCTGCCTACTGCACGCAGGATCATCGCTTTTGCTGTCTCCATATTACAAAACTTATGTTCGGCAAAATGCTTGCTCTGATGATTATGCGACATTGAATATTTCGCAACCTGAACTGAATATGTTTTATCCTTTGTGTAACAAAAACGCTCGCACATTAGGTGCACACTTCAAAGAGCTTGAATGGCAACGCGGATCCTGAAATCAACGGCGTCGCCTCCGGTGTTCAATATTTTAACACGTGCATATCCTTTGGGCTATGTGCATATTCACAGACGCATATAGATGCGCATATTCAAGCATTACAATGAGCACGTCGCAATGAGCTAGCATAGCTCTGCCGTGCGTCATAGTGATAGAGTTCAACGTCCGCGCTCGGTGGCAACTATTCCGAGCATTCGTTGTGCATCCAGGGCCAGTCTTTTACACCGTTCTAATTATTTATTTACAGTACGATATCAATATGATATGCAACAGGAAGACTAATTCCCAGCTCCGAGACTGATACAACAACAGGGCAACACAATTTCTGCATATGAGTATATTCTACAATTCAGCATATCAGGCCATGCGGAAGCACGACAGCCGCCAGTTTTTGCTATAGGAACCGGCAATATGCTAATATGTTACTGTACCTACAGGTTATCACCAAATTAAATGTTCTCCTACAACGTTCCAAATGGCTGTTTTATTTTGATGATGCAGCAAAAAACACGTATGTTGAACGTATGGGTGCGCTCGGCGGCTGTGAGCGCTTAGAAGACAACGACGATCGCATGTGCGCTTGTGTCACGCGGCAACCACTGGCAGCGGGCAGTTGCGGCCGAGGCTCGATGCAGTAAAGATGTGCCCCTTTGTGTCTCGGCCTCATCTCTTAAGGGTTCAAGGCTAACCGCAGCCGGAAAACTCTACAAACGCCATTGTGGTGCAAATCTTTAGTCGACATCAAAAACACGATATGGGCGTAATTATTAAAAATTTTACGCCCACTTGATAAAAAGCTTTCATCTTGTTGTCAAGAGCCTAAGTGAAATAAGAACGTGTTTTTCAGAGCATTGGTGAGCCATCGTGTGTTATTGCTGCGAGAGCCTGCTTATCTTTCCACTATAGCTGAAGCTGAAGTTTATCAGATGCACAAAAGTGGCGTTTCGAAAGGGACCGGCAAAAAGTCTCCCCTCATTAAAACCAAGAATCCTACTACAATGGCAAATTGCTCGTGTTATAATTAATCAAAGCAGGAAAACACTGAAATCACTTTTCGAAGAATGTAACAAAAATTATATCTCGACTTCTTTTTGTGCGTGCATTTGACCAGCACACATCGATATTACCGCATTCAGACAAATACTGCTTTTTTTACATGACCCAGCTCTATACGAAAATATCCAACGTGTCCTTTAATGGATTACAGCAAGCGCGATTGTAGTCGAAGAAAGCATGACAAGAGACGTTGAAACCATGTACGCTACAGACAGGACAGCTTCTGTCTTGAGCAAATGAATAGCCATTGGATAATAAAGAAACAGATGTGGATATCGATGCGCCCGGCGCCCGGCGTTGGATGAACGCTGAGCCTTATTTAAAGTCGGAGAGCTTCGGAGGAAAAAATGCAGATCGGACAAAGAAACAACTAGGACAAGCGCTGAGTTGCAGCTATCATTTATTAAAGCACCACACAAATACATGCCTATCACGTGTGATCACAACCATATGTCCCTAAGCGAGAGGGTGACGAAAGAAACCAAACCCCGAAAGCAGCAAAACTATGCCGTAACATCAAGTGCACGTGAATTCATGTACGCAAGTTATTTTTTTGTTAGCGCGATAGATGGCTGGCTGACGGAGCTTACATTAGGTCTCGCCACCACCTCATTTATCATAGTGACGCTAGCTGGGTTGAGTGAAAAAAAAGAAAACTTGGATTGGACGCTCACCATTCATTAACGACCGATGCTGCCTACAAGGCTTTCATTTGTGGTTTCAAACGTAAATATTTCGGGCATTTTAAAGAAAAAATGTCGCCAAAATGTAACAAAGCCGGAAACCATGGAACAAGCGCGAGTGTCTACACATAATAAAAAAGAAAGCAAGATTGTTACAAAAATTTCGTAAGACCAGGTCACCAGAGGATCTCGATATTTACAAAAAATACCGCAATAAGCTTCACACTTTTCTAAAAAAGTGAAAAGCGCTGTTTTGTGCACAATCAGTTTAGTAAAGAGAAATGTAAGGACAGTGCCCAGATGTGGTATAAGCTCAACAGTTTGCTAAATCGCACGCCAGTCTCGCCAGCAGTCCCGGAGCTAAACCATCAAGGACCTCATATTGAGGGCTTCGAGCTTGCTCAACAATTTAATAAGCTTTTCAGAGATGTTGTGTCAGGTCCGCGAAGGTCAAGTAGCACAAATCATGCTATAAACAGGAACCGTTCGAGCATGTATCTCGAACCAACCAATGAGGCCGAAACATATGCTATATCTAACTCATTTAAAACCAGCAATACACGTGATATTGATGACATAGAGATAATTCCGGTTAAACATGTGGTTAAACTAATAGCACCAGTATTGGCTTTTGTATATAACTTTTCAATATCTTCAGGTTGCTTTCCAAAACTGATGCAAGTAGCTAAAGTCAGTATGCTTTTTAATGGTGGTGACAGAATTAACGTGGCCAACTATAGGCCAATTTCGAATCTGCCCATTTTTTCCAAGGGCTTGGAGAAGATAATTTATAAAAGGCTAATGAAATTCTGCATGAAATTTAGCTTGATTACTTCTTCATAGTATGGATTCCTACGTAAATGGTCCACAGAAACAGCTCTCCTAAAGCAAAAAAGAAATAATTGTTGAATCAATTGAATACAAGGAATGGTGCATCGGTGTATTTGTAGACTACTCGAAGGCGTTCGATCGAATCAATCATTAAATTCTTTTGGAAAAACTGGAATTATATGGTAGTCGTGGAAACGCAACTCTTCTCCTAAAAACTTATCTACAGTATTGATGCTAGCGTGTGGCGATAGGAAACCACGTGTCTACTTGCCAGAGTATCACCATAGGAGTCCCCCAGGCAAGCAACTATTAGCAACGATCCAAGTTATATTTTGTATGCGGATGACAAAAGCCTCCTATTTAAAAACAGCGACATAGAGCACCCCACCTTGGTGATCAACGAAACAATGGAAGAACTTAGTATATGGAGCGCTGCAAACTGTTTGTTAATAAATTCCAAAAAAAAAGCTCTTCTGCTGCATGCGCGTCAAAGTTCGCCTATTTTAGAACCAATATTAAAGTTCGACAAGGGTAACACTGAAATAGTGGATACTGTAAAAAGGCTAGCAATGCTTTTCAATAAAACATGAGCTGGGATCCCCATGTTAGCTCAGCCATATCTCACCTAACATGTGTGTAGGTGTTCTAGCGAAATTTCGCTCATACCTTCCCGTACCCGTAAAATCGGTAATCTGTAACACAATCTTCTTTTCGGACATCTATTATTTTCTGGTTTGGCCAATAACCACATCTTCTAACATTAGCAAACTACATGTGCTACAAAAGAAGTCGTTACGTCATATATCTAATGCTGATTACAATGTACACACTGCTGAACTGTTTAGCCGGTTTAAAATTGTTCCCGTGCCTAAACTTTACGAGTTTTTTTTATGTATGGGCTACAAAGATCCCTGTAAAATTGCGAGCATGCATTTCTTGGCGTATCGTCGCTGAAAACGAATACCTCTGTGTATCCCTTTCGCAGAAAAGGGTATTGGTTAGTTCCATTTTGTCGTACTCAGCATGAACAGCAAATGTTACGTCATGCACTTGCAGTTCTGTTGCACAAACTGATTTTCCAAGACATTCATATGGAAAAGTGCAGGATACGTAATATACGAAAGTGTTTCATTATATCATGTCAGTGGTTTGGTCTTCCAGTAATGTTAGTGTTTTTGTGTATTTGTAATTATTGTCAAGCTGTTAGAGTTATATAATATAACAATAGAGGTTGACTTGTAATGTTAAACCGTTAAAATTTCTTGTTAGTGTATATTGTAGCCCTTTTTGTGTGCCTTGTATATGGGGGCTGAGGCGCTTCTCAAGTGAACTGATTTTCACTTTTTGCCCGAACATTCCTGCATTATGACGATGAAAATAAATTTCATCTTCAACTTCAAATTCAATAGAGTAGTTTTCTGAAATCGTCATTCATTTGTGCGCTGTGCACTTCTTGCGCTGATGTTTCAGCCTAATGAAACACCAACTAGCCCACTCCCACACTCCTTCTTCAAGGGCAAGCTGTGGGGTGAGCGGAATGTTGACTGGCTTCCAAAAGACATGTCTACGCTACACTTGGGAAACAATATTTGATGATACAATAGAGATTTCAAATCAGCTATTCTTTTTAGGAGCGGAGCTCCTTATAGCATCACCTTGTCCGTCGTCGCTCATTCCGGCGTGCCCTCGCCGTCGCGTCTCCCGTATCATTCAATAGATGGCGCTGTCCCATTAGAGATGCATGCAAACTGCAGTTGGGTGACGATATACTAGATGGCGCTGTCCCATAGAGACAGAAAAATAAAATAAAAATAAAAATAAAATACAAATCAAGAAAAAATAAAAATATAAAAAATAAAAAATAAAACATAAATAAAAATAAAGAACCAAGAAGGAGAAATAATCAAAACGGCGTATCGCTTTCATTATTGCTGGGCGAAACCACTGAACATTTCAGGGTGTAACCATTATTGCTTCAGGAGCTTCGCCCAAGCTCTTCATCATTCACCCGAGGATATGCTGTAATTTTTAAATTTCAAGCCTGCTCGGCTGGATTCATCGAAAAATATTTCGTCTCTTTGTTCGTAGTGTTCCAACAACTAGGCCTATCCTGTTGGCAAGGCGATGGCAAAATACCTCTCACAAAACATTTCATCTCCGGACACTTCCTTCCTTACAAAACAGCTCCACGGAATTGATTCAAAAAGAGCGCAGGATGGCAGAAAAACTATACTGACACGCGCGCTGCTTTTGTTATTTCATGTCACTAGTTCGTTGCGCGCGTAGCCGCTGCCTTGCCAAGCCGCGCCCTAATGCCTGGGAACTTTTTAGGTTATTTTGAATTCTTCTGTTATGCTTGAGCGCGCAAACAAGAGATGTCTATCTTATTCTGGAACTCATGCGGCCACCAGCGATAAAGCTCAAATGTTCGATGCCACATGTATAAATGCCGACGAGCCTTACCGCAGATCAGATTTTCGACGGCCGACGCTCTGTTCGCCGCTATAAGTGTAAGCGTGTATCTCATGTAGTTTGAATTCTCGTTTGCTGGGCATAGGTTAGCTCAAATAAAAAGTTCAGTCTTAAAAAACGCCAGGCCTGCGCTGAAACCGCAGCACAGTCGCAGCGAAAGCTGGAAGAGCGGTGTTTCTAGAGCCCGTTGTGAGCTCTCTTGGGGCTAAAATACAAGTACACTAGAAAGATACCCACTACGCCATAAATCACAATTTTTGTGAAGTTGGGAAGCACCTATTAAGCCATTACTCGTCATTCTGCGGAGAAGCGAGGCACCAGCTACACGTCTGTAAGGCATTATGTGCACTTTGTTGACGCGACGACTGATGACGATGAAGAATTATGGCTCAGCCATTTGTAATGAGTTGGAAGTTTTAAACGGCCCACCAGTTATGTAATTTGCATTGGGTAACGTCGTGTCGCTATTTCCCTCTCCCGTCATGCTGTATAACATACGTTGATGTGGAAGAGAGACGGGGGGGGGGCGAAGAACTTTACTGAGACCCCGAAGAAATGGATCATGCGCTTATGGCCTTCGTTGGCAACCAATACAAGTGCACTTGCGAGGAACCCACTACGCTATCAATCATTCTAATTTTACTGAGACCCCGAGGAAATGGATCATGCGCTTACGGGCTTCCTTGGCAACCAATACAAGTGTACTTGCGAGGAACCCACTACGCTCTAAATCATAGTAATTTTACTGAGACCCCGATTAAATGGATCATGCGCATTATGGGCTTCCTTGGCAACCAGTACAACTGCACTTGCGAAGAACCCACTGCGCTATAAATAATTGTAATTTTTGAGAAGTAGGGCAGCAGGCACTGTGCCATTTTTCGTCATTCTACGGAGAGCCGTGGTACCTGCTTAACGCATGTGAGGCATTATGCGCACTTTGTAGGTGCTGTGCCTGATGACGACGAAGAGTTATGGCAGATCCCTTTGCAATGGGTTGGAAGCATTCAACAACCTACTCGTTGCGCAATTCGCATTGTGTGACGCCTGGTTACAGAATTCGCGTTGTGCGACGCTTGGGGCTTACTCTTCTACCACGATATATTGCATATGCTAATGTGGTTCCTTCCCGACATGATGCCTGTATAGGACCTTTTTGCAAAGCAGTTTCAAGCACCGGCATGGCTCAGAGGTTGAATACTGGGCTCCCACGCAGAGGGCCCAGGTTCGAACCTCGTTCTATCCTGGAATTGTTTTCTTATTTCGAGCGATACTGGTTACGGGCACCGGCGGCGGCGGCGGGCAACTACGGCGCCAAAAACGGCCGGTGAAATGATCTCATAACAGCTTTCGCTGTAAAAAAGATGATTACTACCTTCGTCTACGTCACGACCTTGTGGCAATACTATATGTAAGAGCACATGTGCGTTTAGCCCACCTATGCTCATAATGTGCGGCGAGACTGTGAGAGTTTTTCAAGCCTACCATACGTAATCATATTGGGCATTAGCGGCTAGGGTTGCCGAGCATTGCTTACTGTGATTCCATTCTGGCTATCTTTGGCCAATATTGTGTACAGGAGGTTAAATACGGGCTGTTAAGTACTGTTGGCGAACTGCACAAAGCGTTGCCATCCATTGCTCGCATTATCTAACTATAAGTAATCCCTAGGCACAGTGTGAGAATGCGCCAAACAAAAGCTTCTTCCACCTTGTCATTGAGCAGACATTGCGATGTTTGAGTCGTCGTTTATTTCTGATCGTACGACAGGCGTAACACAAAAAATTTCAAAATATGTGATCAGCCCTTGCTGCAGTGTATTTCTGGAGCATAGAATGCAAATTGAACCAAACAGCGTCAGTCAATGTGCTGAAGATAGGTTGCGCTGCTTTAAATTATTGTAACAATATTTTTCAAACTTGCCCACAGTTGGCGTACTGTGCAAATGACTAATGTATCGCTGCCTATGCGACCTCACGTGATGAGTGCAGAAATCGCAGTACAACACTAATGACCAATTGGTCATCACTATATCTTACGCAATACCAACTTCAACATGGAATTTCACACTGCCGATGCCATTGTGCTGAGGCATAAACGAAATTTTCTGGTTATCAAAATACCACGGCTGTTACTAGCTGTACACCGCACCCCATAGTCTCCATTACTGCAATTGCATTTTCCGACCCACGCACTATAGCATAGAATTTTGTTTCTACAGCATTTGACTGTTTTCAATTATTATGGTTACTCTGCTGCATCTCCTCAGTGACATTATTCGCTGCGTTTATGGAAGTGGTGAAAGAAGGAGTAAGTTTATTAAGGTTTTGAGTGCGCAGCACTTTAGGGGCCCGGCTTGTCGTGCATCCACAGATCTCATGTGGTGTGATCACGCTCAACATCAAGTGGTCAGTACATGCACAAAACAAGGCTAGCAGTACTCCGACAAACAAGGTCTAAAATATTAAATTGAACAGTAATAACCAAGAAGTAATCGCAACAATTAACTTCAAATGAGTAGAAACCCTGCGGAAACATGTGGCTGACACTCGCATCGCGCAAACGAGGGCACCTCCATCTCGCCAAGCACGAAACTGCTCTTCCTACCGGTGCGTCTCCGGCGCCTTCGCCGTACGTCTGAAGTGGGAAACAACCTCACGGAACACGTACCTTAACTGTCGTAACAAGTAGAAAGTTGATGAAGCACATAAAAAAGCGGCGCTCATTTCGCACACCGAGTTTGCGAATCTCCTTAACAAGGTTCTCCTGGTGCCGGGAAAGCCTACTTGCTTACCACAAACGTTCACGTCACCGACGATTTGGTAACGGGAACAGGAGGAACTCTACGAACGCGAATTGCTGGCTGCCCATGCTATGCACTTCTTCAGGTTTCAGAAACGTGGAGCTGCATTTAGAGCATAATATAGAACTACATCAATCGTTACATTAAATTGGTGTGCCCTCGAGCGAAACTGACATATAACGATTGGGCGAGTGATGGCACTCGGTTATTCGAACATTTTTCTATTGAAAATAACGCAATATTCATAATATGATAGAAACCATGGCAAAACACTCTGCTATCCCATGAACGATTCGAAAGACAAGTGCTTGACAGACTTAGAGCCCGCGACTATACTGAACAGCATCTAATCAACATTGTAGCAGACGTGACCCTCTGTTTTAGAAATCAGTTAAACTAAGTAGGTGGGCCTTATCTTGAAGAAAGTTTAAAACTTCTTCAGACATCATGGTGTTATAAATGGTTAATAGGCAAAATAATCACTCAATCATAGTAGTACAGTAATATTTCAAATCTTTTAAGTGGATATATTATCGATAGCAACGCCTTGGGGAAAAACAATCAGGCAAACTGTGGGCGCGAAATGCGACTGCACTGAGATGTTCTGAAACTACGCGATGGCGTAACGCCTTTTCAGCATATGTTTATTTATTTTTATTTATTTATTTACATATACTGCCGTCTCATTACGAGACATTGCAGGGGTGGGTACAGAAGTTGGTTGCAAATCAGACATAACATAAAAGAAATTAGCATACAAATGGACGCTAAACTGCGTGATTTAAGAAGCACAGAGAAAAGCAAGTTATACAAATGCGCGGATAACAAATCAACATTGCATCGAATAACACTTGTGAGATGGTAGAAAAGCACAAATATACAAAAAGGGCACCGCGCATTTGGAACTCGAGAGGTACATGTCGAGGAATTTCTTCCGCAAATTGTGGGGAGATAACTGGCGAAGTGCGCCGTCAAGACCATTCCATAGTTCTACTGTGGATAGGAATGAGTATTTCAAACTATATACTTGGGCGGAATGACATAAGATTAAGGGGGTGATAGCTTCGAGTAGCACGAATAGCACGCTTTATAAACGAAACTGGTGCTGCGATAACCGATGATTCATGTACAATCTTATGTAGAGTGAAAAGGCGTTCGCACGTGCGTCGGTGCGCTAGTGTTTATTGCGATAAGTTATGTGCGTGCGATGAAGGAAAAAAGTGGTGATCGTATTTGCAAGATATACACCTTATGGCTTTCCCTTGAAAAGGTTCCAACTTGGCTACGTCACAAGAGAAGTAGGGGGACCAGACAACCGGCGCGTACTCCAAGATTGGCATGATTGGGTTTTTATATGCAATTAGTTTGCAGTCCTTGGTAGCATCCTTCAATGTACCATTTCAGTAGAACAGTTTGCGAAGGGCCTTCGAGTGAATGCGGTCTATATGTGTTTTTGCCATGTCAAATTATGCATGAAAATCACCCCAAGGTAACTCATCTACGTGTGTAATGTTAGTTCCACTGTGACCATCAGAAAAACGTTACGGCTCAAACTTATTACAGAAAGTCATAGAGACTGTATTCGCTAGATTAGTAGATAGTTGCCAGGAATCGCTCCAGGTACAGAACCTGAAAGAAAACCTAATTTATTAGGAACTGGTCAGCACTCTTGGAAATTAGTTGGTCTAAAATGTTTGTACTTTACAAAAATCTCATTTCAGGGCGGTGTGGAACGGCAAGAAGCAGGTGGGGCATTAATGCCACGCCCGCTTCTTGTTTTATTTTGATGTATTCGGGTTTGACCAGCAAGGACGGTTATCAACGCTCGACGCTGACCGCGCCGCAGTGTTCGAGAAGCTTCGCGATTGTAGTAGATCGCTTTGTTAAGATTGCGCGCAAAACGCGAATAGTCTAGATTATTACAGAGTTTGCGCAACCACCAGTGACAAGACTGGAAAGTTCGATGCGTGATGTATAAAAGACAGCGCGCCCCAGCCATAAGCAGTTTTTCGACGACCGATGCCCTGTTCGCCGCTATCAGTGTACAGCGTGTATTGCTGTAGTTTGAGTTTTCATTTCCCGGCCGCAAGTTGGGCCAAATAATCAGTTTCATCTTGAACACGCCGGCTGCTGTCTTCGTCGAGGTCACGACTACGTGGCAATATCTAAGCACTTGTGTGGCTTGTTCAATAAAATATTTGTAACGTGAGCACGATGCACCATCGAAGAGGATTTCCTCTAGGTAACAATCACGAATATGAAAGGCTAAGCTTCGTTGTTAGAGCACGAGATCCAATAACAATAGACGTAAGCACGTAATTGATGCCATCTTTAACAAACCCTGCACTGTTCAACCTACAACTATTCCTTCGTGCTTCGGCTGTGTTCTGGATGAGGTAAATGCACGTCACCGCTTGCTCATTGTTTCGTACAAGCGGCGCCAGCTAGGCAATAGAACGACTGCATCTAGGCAATGTAATGACTCCCGAAGTTTTTCTTCTGTGTAGTGAGATCGAAACTGGGACTGGTAGTTGTAATCCATGCTTACACAGCGGCGCGCTCGCACATCGGCAAAAGAAACGACATTTTTCCAGTAGGAACACTTGGCATTTGTAAGTGTCTCGGCTTCTTAAATTGGGTGAGTATTCTTTAAATATTGAAGACCTTGCTGTTAATCTACTAGGACGAACTAAACTCGTATTTTTTAAATGAGAACGTATGATCTTTTCAATTGCTTAGCTTGGATGTAGACCTGTTTATACAGCAGAACTCTTATGGTCGAGGTCTCCCGAGGGTCGTAGACAGAAAATGTTGGTCATCATATAGTGGCACGCGCTCGGTCACCGCCCAAGCAACTGGTG
This sequence comes from Rhipicephalus sanguineus, assembly GCF_013339695.2. NCBI lineage: Eukaryota > Metazoa > Arthropoda > Arachnida > Ixodida > Ixodidae > Rhipicephalus > Rhipicephalus sanguineus. The sequence continues at coordinate 85,421,457 of NC_051183.1, read as the reverse complement.
CAGGTGGTACCATGAGAAGGTGAAACATGCGGCCCATAATTGGCGTTCACCGCCCGTTCTTTCTCTTGATAATTTATAGTGGACCATTGTGGTGATCAGTGGAATTTGCCCAATTTCAGTGGCACATACGCGATATAAGAATTTTACAGCAGAGCTGTATTCGTCATGGTTTGCCTACATGCATATAAAAAACATGGCTGATCCCTCCGTCATAGAAATCGGTGTAACACGAAAGTGAAACGTGTCTTTACAGAAGTAGTGCTTATTATGTAGTGATATATGAGAGCTTGTACAATGTATATTCGTGTTTGGCAGCTGCAGCACCGTTTTGACGTGGATGCACCCATGTCGACGGCATGTCTCCATCGCGACGCCTAACGCCCATGATCATGATTAAACCGTTGTGGTAGCTGGCGTTGTGAACATATATTTCGACACAGCGAATCGTGAATCCCGCGTAAGGATGATATCAGCTAGCTCATAATCAACATTGGTACCCGGTATGCCTTTCTTCAAGGCGTCGTCAATTAAGGAGAGAAACGGCACGGTGTGCGCTTTCTAGCAATGGGTGACCGACGCCTGCGCTCATGCATACACTAACACACACTACGCTTCAGCAACACGGGGGGTAGAGTTTCGTAGCCTGAGCCGCAAACGCGCGCGTCCCGCTGGCCTCTGTCTCGCAGGCGCTAGTCTCGCTCCACCAAGGCACGACATTCGCCCGTCGAAATCGCGTCCTTTCTGCAACGCGTATTGCAGCAGTTATGTTAGTCGGTGCTCTCGCAATCGAAGCAGTCGGCTGCAGAGAAATCCCGTTGGTGCATGTGGAAGCTGCACTACTCCGATGAGCCGACGCACGCTAACACGAAGCGAAAGGCAAAGAACGTAACCAACGTAACTGCGTCAAGGGTGCCTCCGCGACGCCAGCGCGGCCAGTGTACCTCGCTGGCATCGAGGCGCTTTAACCATGACCTCCGATATCACGTGCGATCTCGGAGTAAGCGCTAGTAAGTGTTGATCGTGAAGCATCTTATTTTCACCTCTCACAGACGGCGGCACCGCACCGCTCCGCCCCGCCTACCTACACCGCTGACAGAGAGCACCGTGCGAAAGAGAATGTGTGAAAGATATAAGGCGCGTTCCCGCCGTGTCCAGCATCTGCCGATTAGCTTAGTCCGTAGGGCGTTCGGCCCTTCCCGTCGCGGCCGCAAGGTCGTGGGTTCGATTCCCAATAGGGGATCTTGTTTTTTTTTCTTTCTCGCTTGTTGGCGTCCATTTTATCAACGTCATATCCGTAACGGATGCACTTGGTAGAACCCGGCATAAAACACTTTCGTGTTAAAAAGAGATATAGAGACACATACCATAAAAAGATAAAGAGAGAGCAAGCATGGCCATGTATATTATAGTAAAGCAAGAGGTGAGAGAGAAAACATGTGAGAGCGTAAAAGAGTAGCGAAGCCGGGAAAAGCTAACTACCTACCAGGTCTGCTGTAATTTTAGCAGATTTGTGCCAGCTGCGTTATTTTTTTTTCCATTCCGCAAGACAACAAGAATGAATGTGTGAAGTTGTGCAGGTCCAAACGATACTGATTATTCGAAAGCCCTTTAAAAGGGCGGCATTATCTGCTGACAGTTTTTACCACGTAAAGTGTCATAACATCCCAAAACCTCTCGAATATTGGTAGCAATGAAGTCCACCATCGCCGGGGCCTGTGTCAGCTATCGCGCACAAGAAAAATTAGGATACATTATATTAACTAGGGGTTATCTAGCAAACCCATGACGCGGCGTGGAGGCAGGGTCTCCGGACCTCCAAGGGTGTGGCTAGGGACCGGCCACGATTGTGCTAGAGTTCGGCAGTAAGGTTGTCACCACCATTAAACTCTGTCAAGGCGGGTGTAGCTATACAGCATACGACACAGAGATCAGATATAATTTCGAACTATAGCCGATCGCACATCCTGGAACTAATTCTGAAATATCTGCCACGAAATGCTCATTAGAAGTGAGCGCGTGGTGCTTGAATGTTTTTCATTTGAGGAGTATGTGCCTTTTAACGGCGGTGGAGCTGTTAGGCTCGGAGTAAGGCCGGCATTGTAAAACACTCGGCCGGGTATGCGTCACAGAAATTGTGCAAGCTCTACTAGGGAGTACAACAGGTGCGAGGGAAAGCAAAGACAGTGGAGGGAGCAAGCGGAGAGAAGGAAAGTGAGGGAGAGTGGTGGGGTAGGAGGGCGCAGCCTGGGTTGAGAAACAGCGAAACCTAGTAAAATGTGTTGTGCTGTGGCAAGGAGCTGGGAGTAGTGATGCGAGTATTAACGGAAAACTGTGCTCGGGAAAGTGGAGAGTAGAAAGGAAAGGAGGAGGACAGGAGAATATAAGCAGAGAGGAGAATTAAGTCAACCGAAGTAACATTTCGGTTAGAGCCGGGATTCGAACCCGGGTACGCATGATCTGAAGGCGACCGTCGTAACCACTTGGCTAACCAAGCACGCTAGCCGAAGAAATATTTATGGCAGCCATGTGATTGCGTTGCTTTGGGACGTGATCACTAGAGAAAGAATGTTGTGAATAAAAGAAAGTAAAGAAGGAGAGGAATAAAGCGATACAGAGAGAGTCGAAGAGCATCAACTTGGCTTTCCTGGGCTCCACCTGGCTTTCTCAGGCCTAACCGCCACTCCCTGTGTTGGTGCGGCATTATCTAGGTTTAGCTGGCTGTCTCTATGTTAGGCTTTTCTGATACGCGAAGGAAGGCCGCCCAGCTCCCCTGTTCGCCCAGGCATGGCGCCACCAGGGGAAAGCTGCCCTGAATTTTATTTTTATTTTTGTACCACGAAAGTGTTTTATGCCGGGGTCCACTACGGCTCCGCTGACGCATTTCCATCACGGATATGACGTTGTAAAATATAAAGACAACATATGGCAAAGAAAGAGCTAGAAGAAAAAGTTCCGTCACCGGGAGTCGAAATGCGACCCCTCGATCCCCAGCGCGAAACGATTCCGCCACAGACGGCACGTTCTTCGTCATACAAATGGCGTGCTATTTATATACACCATTTGCCTGTGGCGGTACTCAGAGATTCGTGGTACATCAGCTTGTTTTCGTTATCACTAGCGCGAAGGGCCCGAAGAGCGCGCTTTAAAAGTCGCCGCTCCACGCGTCGCGATGAGCGCGCGCGTCTACAGGGCATGGTCACCCGTGCGCGCGCGCTTATCTGTTATGGCGGTGGTTTGTACGTCTTGTACTCTCACCGCAAGCTTACGTTAAAGCTACAGAGAGCACGAAAGCCACGTCGCTCACTGCAGCGGCCGCTTTTGCGAAAGGAGAGCACTGCTCACAAACAAATAAGGTACAACTGTCACAGTTCGCGCTCATCCTGTGTATACTTGTGCGCTCGTTTCGTGCGTCCTCCTTTGTATTTGACCAACGCGCTTTAACTGTAGTGCAGTGAATGTTGTTAGTTCGCGCTCATCATGTGTATGTTCGTTCCGTGCGTCCTTTCTGCTTGAGCAGCGCGTTGCTGCTCAAGCGACGTTTCGAGCTGCTTGCCGGTGTTCGCGTGACATTACAACTTGTTGCTATAGCATTCATTCTTTCGCCCTCGGGGCGAAGCAATGCACAGCAAACGCTCAACTACGTCTGTGAAGACACGTTTACTTTCGTGTAATACCGATTCCTATGACAGAGGGATCAGCCATGTTTTTTTTTTTTGAAAGCCTGCCCAGTGAGTGGCATGAGAGTCCGTGGATCCACCAATAAAGGTCGCGCGGCGGACCAGGCCTGAAACATCTTGCACAGAGATTGCAATGAAAGCTTAAATGCAGGCCTGTAAAGCCCACAGCAAGTGTGTTGCAGTTATATTGCGGATAGGAAAATCGCAAAGTGGCCGCGATACACCATATAGACTGCGGTAACGTTGCAGGCAGAGAGTGGCCAAGATGAGCTTTTTTTTACCGGGAGAGTCGTCGTCTTGACTTTTGTGCGGCACATACGTTGGTGCTTCACGCCCGTGTGTTCCATTCGTCATTATAAGTGCACTTGTGTTGAGTAGTGGTGTTTATCCAATTCTGTGGCACATACTCATTTGCCCTGCAACACTTCTTCCTATTAGGTGACCAGCGGTGAGTAGTTGTGTCAGCTTCATTTTCTCGGCGCACACGTCTGTGCTCGCTAGCATGCTGGATGGTTAGAGGTAGGACATCTTTTATTAGGGTCCTTTAGGCTGCGCTTCAGGACGCAGAGGGCCTAGCCAAATACAGCTTCGCCCCTAAAAAGCCAGGGTTCAAAACTGAATCACCTCTAGTAGAAGTTAAGTAATCCCCCACAACGCCACGCCAGTGCTGGAAACTGCTTCGGAAGAATAGCAGATGCGTCATTTCGGGAGAGGAGTTAGGTTATCAGGTACACAAACATTGTGTGGCAGGAAAGTAGATTCTTATTTGGCGACAAAGCATGGGAACTGCTAACGAATAGGTCGCTTAAAGCTGCCTACTCACTACAAAGGACTGAGCCATAATTTATCATTATTATGATCAGTCGCACCATCAGAAAAGTGTGTACCTAGGTAGGGGCATACATTCCTTTACGTTCTGATAGTGGCTCCTTCGCGGCTCCACAAAATGACGATAAGAAATGGCATATTCGTACTGTGTCTATACAGTGGCTGGTAGCACCCTAAGCGAGTTGAATACAGGCTCACTACAAGGTAGAAGTCGCACTACAAGCTTGCGCTCAGACTGCTGCTTCTTCCGCACAGGCCTGGTGTTTGTGGAAATATGTTTAAGCAAAATAATCGTGTGCTTATGAAACGAAAAAGGGGACCTTTGGCGACAATGAAAATTGTACCAAGAATTGTGCCTATGAGGGCGAGCGGCGCGTTGACTTTGTATTTCTGGTGTTTGCGCGATTAGGGAAAGCGGCGTTTGCATGACTCTCACTTCTTTGCGGAAGGGTGAAGCAGAGGCGATAAAAATACAGACAGAGAAGCCGACTGCCTTCCTATGGCTTTTGCCTTAAAGTAGCCTTAGGGAAATACATAAGGGACCATGTAACTTTCTTGTTACCTGCAGAATATCTTGCTTAGCAGGCTAGCGGAATCGTTCCTGCACACATCTAGGCATCACACACGCTCTGAGTGGCGTCATTTTTAGGCTAAACTTGAGCACAACGCCAGGGTTAAGAAGAATTCTCTGTGGAGTCATAAATATATCGGCACGCTGACGATTTCTTGGTCATTTTCTAAACAGATAGTTTGTGTCATGTTGTCGCCTATCACAGGTCAGCATGTTTCAACGATATATACGCTACATATAGAAAATTGATACTGAATTCTAGTTCTGGTTATTCAGAGTATAACAAGCGTCATCTTCATGGCACGAATATTCCTGTATTGAATGGTATGAGCAAATAGCGGTAGGCACCTGTTGGAAAAGAGATGCCTAACGAAAACAGTCACCGTTCCTTAGGCTCATCGCTAATCGCGTGACTGAGAACAAATGCGGGCAGGTTGCACGAATTTGAGCCAAGCATGGCCCAGCCAAGCATTGGCGGAGGTTACAGGCACGTCGGCGCTCGTACTCCCCGTCGACCGACACGACTAGCTTCGAGATGCACGGCTTCCTTATCGGCAGTACGCAGCCAGGCTACGCACTGTAGGACGGAGGTTGCGTGCGCACGACGTCTATGCCGGTGGGCGTGGCTCAGCCTAATCCGCATGCGCGGCTTGGCCAGGTTGGTGCGGCCTCTGGTCGCTCGATGACGCAATGCTTACTTCCTCTTTATATTTTTTTCACTCCGTCTACTTCTTTCGCTGTCTTTCGTTGATGTTCTCTCTACATCGCTCTTTTTCTTTCTGCGTTTCTTTCCCTTTACTTGTCTCTTCCGCATTCTTTCTGTGCTACGCTCTACTCTCTCCCCTTCTCATTTTCTTCCTCCTCACCATCACAATTCTCCTCACACTCATTTCCCTTTGCCATCCCCTTGATACTCTATACCATACAAGGCAATGCTATGTTCTGCGAGCATGCCTGTATAGCGGAGTGGTTAGCACGCTCGCTTTCGAATCGACGGTACGACGGTACGCAAGTAGTTTTCTCTTTCTATTTCCCTCTCTCCCCTCTTTATTTCTCTCTCTCTGCACCTGTCCTCTCCCCCATCATGTTATCGCATCCATCGCCAGGTGGTGCAGCATCTCGTCGCTAAGCGGTGCTTGCTTCGTTTTTCTTTATGTCTTTCTTTCGCTTTCCGTCTCACGGTTTGCTTTGCTCTTTCTTTCGCTCTCTCTCGCTGTACTCGTCCTCAGGGTTATTGCCGGCCATGACAAAGCGCTGAGTAGTGGGGCATAGCACAAATGCTGTGGCACATACCCGTTCAAGACGATATTTTTCGGGCATGGTCACACACTGCGTACGCTCTGAGCCCAGCTAGAACAGTTTCACTGTTAAAAAAGCTCTGGCAGATCCCAGGCGTTCTGGGAGTCCATTGTATGCGACACAGAGAGAAAACATCTTTATTAAGCAAGTAAAACAAGAACCATGGGAGGAACCCCTAGTCCGGGGTCCCTAGGACGAATCGGCGACGTGTCGAGCCCGTTGTATGATGGCTCGCAGGACCTCGGGAGGTCCGTCGCGGAGGGCGTCGTCCCACAGCTCTTTTTTTTGCGTAGCGGGCAGAGGAGGGGTGGTAATGGAGGGAAAAGGTTTGCCGTGCACTCGATAGTGACGTGGAGATGGATGGTGACTTGCCGCAGCCCGGACAATCGTCGGCATAACAGTGTGGCCACAATTTTGTTCAGGGAGACAAGATTAGGAAAAGTGTCGGTTTGCAACGACGTAGTGCCACTGCTTCCTCTCTCGAGAAGGAGGGTGGTGGCGCACGGTGAGTGCAGCGAATGCGTCTATAATGACGGAGAATGTCTCCGTAACGCAGCAAGGGATCCCCCCACCCTGAACTGGTCGTTTCACCACGCCGGGCCGCCCGGAGGGAAATATCCCGGGCAACTGCATGTGCGCGTTCATTGCCCGGCAGCGAGGCATGGCCAGGGGTCCACATTAGGTGGATGCGGGAAGGTGTGATTGAATCATTTTGCGGGATCTGTTGGAGAATTTGTTGTGCAACTCTCGGAATGCCATGTCCTGATAGGAACGCCCGGCATGCCTGTTGCAAGTCCGTAAGTATATACATTTCCCCTGGAACACGAACGGCGTGTCGAATGGCGAGAGAAACGCCGAGAATTTCTCCGTACGCGACATTAGTGCCACGCATTGCAACACAATCTTTCAGGGATTCAGAGCCATCCAACACTACGGAGGTATAGCCCTCTTGAGTGCTTGAGTGCTTGGAGCTAAACGTTGAGTGTATCGCATTGTTTTTGTACTTTGTAAAAGCTGTACGCATATCGTAGGCTTTGTAAAAACTGTACGCGACACGTACGCGTATCGATTACACTACAGGGTAGCTTACAGTCCAGGTAGCTACAGGGTAGCTTACAGTCCGACGTAATGTCGCCTTTTAAGTTTTAGCACAGGCGTCACGTTTATCCAAACGCAGTGTACAATACAGAGCAATGATGTTCATATTGTGAGACAACGTTAAGGCGGCCAGACTTCCTTATTGACCCTTGAGCCTGAGCCTTGCTGCTAAGACTCAAGCGCTGATGATGGGTACTTACTGGTGCGGAGACAAAGCGTGTAAATATTGCTCATACTAATTTCCCCACACGCTGAATCGCGCAGCCTAGCCGCGACTTAGACTGGGGAGAGACGTCGAATGAAGGGCTTCAGACGCCAAACGTGGACTATCCCTGAACCCCGGCCGCGACGGTCGGGAGAAAGCTCAATGGGAGTGACACGATAATATACAGGGGATGTTTGCTCATTATTATGTAGGGTCCAAGAAATCGCGACTGAAACGTTTCACACAAGCTGGGAACACGTGTAGGCATCTAAAGGAGGACTTCGTCGCCAGGACAGAAAGATACGCCACGGATCTGTCATACCGATCCTTGCGATTGTGTCGACTGCCTTCAGTTGTGAGCCGATCATGTTTGCGACATTTTTCGAGTCTCTAAAACGAACAGTTCGGGTGGAGTTCGAGAATTGTCGGTTGAAGTGCGCAAGAATGAAGCGTCAATCGGGAATTTCACCGAACGGCCGTAAACGAGGTAGAACGGTGAGTACCCACTATTGCGTCGGACGGCGGTATTATGATCAAACGTCTTAAATGGTACGATTGTATCCCAGCTGTGAGTTGGCACAACATACATGAATGTCATATCAATTATGTGAGGTGGAATTGTGCTGTTCTACCATTGGTTTCAGGGCGGTATGCTAATGTCTTGTGAACTTTGCCGCAAGTTTTAAGGGTTTATTAATTTACTGCGGATAGAAAAGCCTTGCCGCGATTGCCTAATAGGAGTAACCTGGTATTAGGTGGTGGAGACCTTCCGCAGAGGCGTTGAACAATGTCCGCAAAGGCGTTGAACAATGCGACGACAGTATGGATCTTCTGTTGACAGGAGGCCAACTGAGTGTAGCGATTGGAACGAAGCAGGCCAGCAACCGCTAGTTCCGATCACGTAAGTGTACCCGTAACCTCATCATCATGGTACAAGGAATGAAGAGGCTTGCTCGGAAAAGATGGTAGCGGGAGAGGGCACCGGGAGAGGCCGTCGGTATCTTGGTGTTTTTTCTGAGATTTTAAAGAACGTCCAATGTGTACTCTTGTAGCCGGAACACGTAGTGGTTGAGGCGTCCAGAGAAATGTCTTAGTGATGAAAACTAGCATAACGCGTGGTGGTCTGTAATTACAGTATAATGGCGTCCGTAAAGATACGGGCGAAATTTCTGGGCGGCCGAAATAACAGCCAGGCATTAATGTTCGGTGATGCAGTAGTTTTGTTCAGCATTAGTGAGTGCGCGGCTGGCGTAGGCGACGACTCTATCTCGGCCAGTCGTATCACGCTGTAGGAGGACGGCACCAATGTCATGGCCGCTAGCGTTGGTGTGCAGGCGAGTAGAAGCATGCTCATCGCAGCGACAGAGGACGGGGTGAGAGGTCAGAACGGCTTGAGGGTGTCAAAAGCGATGTCGCAATCGTTTGTTCAAGTGAAGGCTGTGCCTTACGGCAGGAGCTTGTGCAGCGGCGACGTGATGGAGGCGAAGTCGCAGGTGAAGCGGCGAAAATAAGACGCGATGCCCAGAAAACTTCGTCACTGCTTTTGATTTTCGGCGAGAGGGGAGCGTGTCAGGATCCGGTCGAACGCCATCCTCGCTAACAAGGTGACCTATAAAATGCAATGTTCGTTCTGGAAAAGCGGATTTCTTTTTGGTATTGAGAATAAGCGCGGCGTTAGAAATGCACGTCAAAACGTCATCCAATCGCTAAAAATGCTGATGGAAAGTGGTACAAAAAATAACGATGTCATCCAGGTAACATAGGCTGGTTTTCCTCTTAAGGCCACGAAAAACGGTGTCTATCATACGCTCAAACGTTGGTGGAGCGCTGCATAAAGCGACGGGCATTACACTGAACTCATAGAGGTTATCGACTGTTGCCAATGCCGTCTTGTCCCTATCCGCTTCATGCGTAGGTATTTGCCAATACCCTGATGGGTGATTGAGACTTGCGAAATATTCAGCGCCCTTGAGGGGGTCAAGGACATCTTCAATTCACGGCATCGGATATATATTCTTACGCGTGATCTTATTAAATGCTCGTTACTCGACGGAAAATCGTACCGAGCCGTCCCTCTTCCGGACCAGCACAACAGGCGAAGAACAAGAACTCGACAATGGCTGAATGATATCACGCTTCAGCATATCAGTATCGTTGTCCTCTATCATTTTGCGCTCTATGGAAGAGACGCGGTATGGTCGTCGGTGAACAATCGAATTACCCTCGGTTTCGATGCGGTGCACGGCGACGGAAGTGCGCCCTAGAAGCTTGGAGTGGATGTCAAAAGAAGCATTGTATTTTTGAAGTAGTACCTTAGTACTAACAGCTCTTCCTTTTGCGCCGCTGAGAGATCAGGATAGATGGTGGCAGTTAAAGCTGTTGCATGGTAGTCATTGCCATTAGGTGACAGTGGTGCATCAGGATGAATAGGCATAAGGGTAAGAGGTTCTGTGTCAGCAAAGCAAGCCGCAACAGTTGTATGAGCAAAACAAGTGGCGAAGGTGTGGACTTTCGTGCGGTGATCAATTCTCTGCTGTCATGATACCTGACCAAGCTAGGCGTAGTTACGATTCTACCGGATATCCAGCGATCGCATGGAGCGATAAACACATCACCATTAACGATGGTATCGGATGTTAACGTCAGAACGTTCTCGTTGCCAGGTGTAATGAAAAAATCGGCCGCAGGGAGGAAACGCTATTTGTGAGCAGCGTCATCAGATTAAAACTTCGTCTCCACCGTATAAACGACTCGCTGAGGACAATATATCACGGCCGACGCCGAAGAAAGTCCTATCCTTAAATACATGCGTGGGTACATAGCGACAGCACGAGAAACTGAATGTAATGAAGTGTGCCGCCGATAAAAACTAGCGCTGTGCACACACCAACGGGCCAAACATGCACTGTATTGGCATACCGAATGGAAGGTCCAGTACACGGCGTTTGCACTTTTTGCAAGCGAGAACACAGTTCAATACCTATGACTGAAAGCACTGCACCCGTGTCTAACAACGCTTCAGTCGATAAACCTTCAACACATACAAGAGTACAATTGAGGGCCGCTGCGGAGGAGATTGAATTAGCCCGAAATATGCAGCTTTCCCTCCCGAAGCTGCGCTATATAGTTTTCCGGGGTATGGCCCGGGGTCGAAGTAACTGGTCGAAGGGTGGAAGAGGAGCGGCGCATCGGTGACGGACAGTGGAGACGAGGGAAACGGGAAGCACCGGCTCCATCGAGGCTCGGAATGGTGAGCGACGCATTAACGTGGGTAGGAGCGACTGCGTAGTCGAACCGGAGCAAGAAGCTAGCCCCTTCCATAGTTCTCGTAACCCCGTGTTTCGTCCTGTTGACAGTGTGGGTAAAACCTGGAAATATGGCCACGGACTCCACAATAGTAGCACACAGGTCGAGGTGGGCGCCAGGTGTTCGGAGGCCGAAGCAACGTTCGTGGTGACAGAACATTCACCGAACCGTGCATTGTGGGCGCGTCGCATGGTGTCTGTTGAAGACTGCGCTAGGGCCGCATCCTGAGCGTAAGTTGCTGTCGGTACCGTGTCATACCTGGGAATTTCCGCACACCACATGGCAACCAGTTCATCCCTGACGATGTCGCGAAGGCTGCTGCCAGGAGACGTCGCCTGGAGTTGAAGAGGGCAAGACGTGCCTGGTGCTTGGAGTTCCTCTCGTATGATGGAATGAATCAACGCGCGCAGATGGAGTTCATCAAGGTGGTGACACGTGGTGACGATTTCTGAGACTGTGGTGGGGCTACGCACTGCAAGGACGTTGAATGCCGCAGCGCCAATGTCTTTGAGCAGGTGGCGCACCCTTTCAGTCTGCGTCATTGAGCTGTTCACGCGGCGACAAAGGTCGAGGATATCTCCCATGTAAGAAGTGTAGGACTCGCCGGTTTGCTGGGCACGCTCCGCTAGCTTGTTTCTCGCGACGTCTGAGTGTATTGAGGGGTTTGCAAAAATATGTCGTAACTTGTGCTTGAATGCGTTTTTATCCACGAAATCCAGCTCGTGGTTGAAAAACCAGGTCTTGGCGACACCTGTCAGGTAGAAGTCGACGAGAGCGAGTTTGGCAGAATTGTCCCAGTGGTTAAGTCCACTCACGCGGTCGTACTGCTCTAACCAGTCTTCAACGTCGTCCCCACGAAGGCCAGCGAAGACCGGTGGATCCTTCTCAGGGTTGGAGACCAAACAGGAAGAGTCCCCGCTGGGGCTGGCGTCGTGGACGCTCCTGCGTCGGAGCGATCGTATTGCGACATTTCCGTGGTCTGTTGGTCCAAACGGCGATCTGAACGGCGCTTCAGGTGTGTAATGTAGTGAAAGTGTAAAGGCACCGGTAGAGCTAGAAGACTGAGGCACAGTACAACAGTATCCACCACCTGTGAGGCAACATTCAGGCTGCAAGTTTCTTCTTGATTATCACCAAGCGGTGATGATGAGTATTTAGAAGTGAGAAGATGAAGCTTATGAATAATGGTCACAGGAAAGGGAAAATAGACAACCACCCATTTGTAGCACGAAGCCACAAGGAAATCCATACGAATTTCTCAGAAATAAAGCCCCTAAGCTGCCGATAAATTCGTCCTGGTGCGGGGTCTGTTCCACAGAAAAGATTTGCAATAATGGTCACAACAAAATAAGTAGTGACGGTCGGAATATTTCTCCAAGGCCGAGTAACGCTTGAACACAGCTTCTTGTGTCATAGGGGTGGGTTTGGGTTGTTTCTCGCATTAACGTGCGAGTGGATAGCCAACACTCGAACAACATTGACGTTGTCCTGACGTACAGCCTGTACAAGGTCTTCTTCAGAAGAAGGTTTGTGCACCTGTGCGTCTTCGGTGGCTCTGCGGTAGATATAAGTGACTGTCGCGCAGAATGACAGAGTTGCAGTATAGTTTGAACCGAACATTTCATTCCTGGCGTTTATATGATTTTTCTTTAACCCAAAACGCTGCCGAATCGGCACCAAAGTTTCAGCGGCTCGGGCTCGTTAGGTCTAGCGTTCAGATTTACGTAGTGTGTTCTCGCCATTTCCGGCCTCATCTGGGCGAATCATGTATTGAATAACATGTAGAATCACGTGTGGTTGCGCATTTCAGCCCTTCGCGTGCCATGTTCTGCGATTACGCGTCAGATGTGACTGAGATAAATTTTTCATGATGTACGCGACAGGCATGCCACGTCATTCACGACACGTCAGTCTTGTTTGGCGAAATGCCGAGGTGGCAGTGACAGTTCCGAGACATCATAGATAGATAGAGAGATAGATAGATAGATAGATAGATAGATAGATAGATAGATAGATAGATAGATAGATAGATAGATAGATAGATAGATAGATAGATAGATAGATAGATAGATAGATAGATAGATAGATAGAAACCGCCAAAGTATATTCGGTACATTCTGAAATCTAGAGTTCCTACTCAAGCATAATCAAGGAAAACGGAAGACAGAATATAGCGCAGACTACCAACAGTATATTTTTATATAAAGAAGCCAATATATGCAGGTCTTTTTTTTAAAAGTAATGTCATTGATTATATTGAAATGTGTATATACCGCACAAGATCCAAGAACTGGCTGATATTAGTGTAGGGGGAAGTTAGCTTACACACACGCACTCGCACTGTCGTCTGATACCATTTGGACAGTCAGGACACACTTTTCCGTGAAAGTCATTTTCATTTCCCATACAAGCCACAATGCAGCCCACGTTGTAACAAATCATTGCTAGCAAGTTTTCTGTGGACCTCGGCGAGTCCGTTTTCGAAACTTTTGCTACGATAAATGTGGCCTTCGTGATAATTGTTCGTCAGAACGAAAAGTGTGCCGGTGGTACAAGGCCTTTTTAAAAGGTCGTGAAGAGGTCAGTGGGGAAGCCCGCACTGGACGGCCGTCAACGACCATCAAGACGAAATTGTGATGTGTCAGAAAGACGTTTGGAACTCAGACTGTCGTTTGGGTGTCCGTTTGACGACACATAGATTAATCATTCGGAAAAGCACCATTCACGAGATTTTTACGAATAGCATGGAGATGCGAAAAGTGTGTGCCATTATTATGGCCGAAGTGTCGTACACACGACTGAAAATCGCGCAGAGTTGAAACGTGACAATAACTTTTCGACTTGTGTGAAACTAACCCCTACTTTCTAGACAACTTCATAACAGGCGACCAGCATTGCGTGCCTAAATACGACACGGAAACAAAGAGTCAAAGTTCCAAGCGGCGCGCCTCAGAGTCTCCTCTCCCCAACTAGCTGATATTGAGCTAGTCAAAGGTCAAGACCGTGCTCAGTGTGCTCTTTGACATGAGGGGTTCGTACACCATATTTTTGTACCACATGACCCAACCGTTAACCGCAAATTTTATCTGGAAGTGCTGAAGCGAGTAAAACAAAGGGTTGATCGCGTCCGGCCTTCGATTGCGGAAGATTGAAAACTTCGCCATGTCAACGCGCCAGTCAACAGCGCCTTCGTCACGACCCGCTTCCTGGTTGAGTCAAGGGTGCAAAGGGTTCCCAAGCCACCCGACTGTCATGAACTGGCTCCCCCAGGCTTCTTTTTGTTTCCGCGATTGAAAACTCTCATGAAGAGATATTGTTTCTGGGCAGTTGACAAAGTCACAGAGGCTTGCCCCAAGTCTGGAAAGGTAATTCCGGAGGAGGCCTACCGTGACGCATTCTATGCCTAGAAATCTCGATAAAACCGATGTATCGGCGCGGTAGCAGCAAATTTTCAAACATTTTAACGTGTTAGACTGATCTGATCAATACAACTATTTCACGGACTCAGTTATATTAGTTTTCGGACGTACGCTCAAGGCATGCATCGCACAGTACCATCAGAATTCGCATAAAAGCAAACTTTGTTTTCACAAGGCTGTCGCCTCCTTTTTTTGTTCTTTCTGCTAGCGCAGCAAGCCTAGATTTCATTATGAACGAACTAGTTTGCAAAGAAGTATTGCTACCTTCTGTTCGCTAAGAAATGCTTCGCATTTAAAATGCGCGCGCGAGGTACGGCATAAATTTTGCCTTGTGAGCGCCTATCAATCAAGGGATTCAAAATTCAAAACAAGAAGAGTACCGTGTAATCAATGCGGGGAGGAGGAGGGGCAGATACGACTTCTAGCACGTGAGGGAGTTATATAAGACAAAAGGGTCCGTACGTTATCTGGCTTCTCCAAATAAAAAAAATCTGGCGCGAGTTAGTGCTGTCTTTTTGTGGTCTTACTCGTTGTATGTAGGTGCGATGATGTTTAAATATTTTAAGAGACTGTAATGCTTGGCGAATTACTGTACATGCTTGGCGAGTCGCGCACAACGTGCGCACAAAAACGGGGTGGTGGCAGCAAAAAAGAAGTCGCGGCACCAAAAGCGCTAAAAAGTGCTCACCTCGTCGCCTCTCCTTTTCTGTTCCCCGTTTTTGAGGACGCTGTTTCTGCCAAACGGTTTATATATGCTCCCTTTTTGCTGAGCCAGAATGAACAAGATAAGTTGGTGAATACCACTGCTCTGGCGAAGCCCTCGGACAGGGCAGCTAATTATACGAAACGCCTACAGCAAGTTAAAATTGGGCTTGGCTATTTCTGCGACAAGAGCTACATTTTTTTAAATCGAAATCTTTTTGTTTACGAATTAGTTTTCGCTACGAAATTAGAGAGTGTTTGGTGAGGAAAAGTTCGTTATGTATGCCCCAACAATCTAAAGTTAAGGCATATTATTGCTTTATGTGCTAGCAGCTCTTTACACAGACGCAATACAATGCTCTGTTAGGGGAAGATAATGCGAGAGCTTGCCTTTAAGTTATTAGGCGCCATCCTCTAGATATTGAAGTTCCTCCACTGCTTAGCAAACATATTATCTCTTCGTAATGACAAACAAGACAGGCAGAACGAACGTAAGAAGGTGGAGCACGTTGCGACAACAAAAAATTCAAATGTGTCAGTTGAATACATATGATCTGTACACGGCATTAGGGATTGCGAACATAATCATTTGCTGACACGATTTTCAGGTGGCGCATTGTGATGCAGGCACCTCGTCCAAATGTTCTATATTTGCTTGCCTCACTTTTTCTTGTGTCCACGCTACTGCAAGGGCCAACGTACATCCTTGCGGTAAAGGGCAAACAAGGCACGTATTTTACTTCTTTTGCTGTTGACACCATATTTTAAATAGCGCCAGTTTGCAGATGCCGCAATACGAAAATGTGTACCCGTGAGCCCTGCAAAACAGCCAGCTCGGGGCCGTAATGTACGAGTCAGACTCATTGAAATTACTGGATTTCTATTCTATGTGTGATAGACACATGTATATGGCATAGACGTATAAAACCTTTTTAACACGAAAGTGTTTTATGCCGGGGTCCACCAAGAGTTCAGTGACGTATTTCCGTCACGGAAATGACGTGGAAAAAATATACAGGCATCGCACCCACCGCCGCTGGGTCCACAACAGATGCCGGGCACGCTATCCACTGCGCCACGGTCACAGACTCTGGAGGCTTTACAAACGCGCCTTTTATATATACCACTCTACCGGTCGGCTGGATGGCGTTGACCTCTGGGAGTAGTAGGGTGAAGTAATTCGTCGTTGCTGCAGCCTCCGCGATTAGCACCTGCAACGCGTTACACATCCGTCCTATTCGGCGAGTTTTCAATAGAAGTTGAATTTTGTCAATGTCTTAACACACCGCGAGGTGGTGACCTTTGCCTAAGCGTAGTAAAAGCGTCGGCCTCGCTCATAGCATCACGCTAATACAAACCAAAAATAACTCTGCGACGTGCGCCTGCCACACCTGGCTGTAACACCGCGTTCCACGCTTACGTGCTCGCACTGAGAAAAATCGTGGCCGGGCTACCGAGGCGGCACGACGCGCTTTGCGTTTCCCTCTAGTGCGGCCGTGGTGTTCAATCGCATTTTAATATGCCGCGGGATGGCGACCAAGTTCTGCGTCCAATATTCGACGCTCTTCTGGCTATCCCACCTCGTTCTCCGATTACGCTTTCACCGTTAACTACTACAGCTACCACAAGGGTTTGTTTAAATCATTTAACATGGACGTTAGTCGTCCGGATGGAGGTGTACTACCAATCATCAAAGTGGGTGCATACACGTTAAACGGTGCCATTAGCTGCCAGACATCAATATATATTGTGCAAACTATCTTATATCAATGTAAGTAAGCATTCAGTTACTTCTGTAAGGGCACGCTTTATTTTCGTGTTATTCCGATTCCTATGACGGAGAGATTAACCATGTTTTTCAAGCCACATCACTCTTAGTAAGCTCTACGTCACGAAGAACGTTATGGATAGGATGATACCGTGAAAGCATTTATTTACACTATGTTTTCGGCAAATCTTCCATACTGTGCCGCCTGGCTGTGTGCGTGCAAATCAGCAAGCCAAGTATGTAGCAAAATGTATACGGGCTTTCCTTATTGTCATATGTGATACGTATGCATTGCTATACCATCTTACCTGGTGCTTGCTTAGGTTGGGTTACGAGTACAAAAGAGTTGCAAATGATTTGAAAACCAGAAGAATAGATCAAAATAGCGCCACTATAAGCAAGTTTCTTTCAGACGGAAGCAAGCTTATAATGTGACAACAGTTGACAGTAAAGCTGGAAAAGGCTAAGACTGGAAGCAAAAAAGTATAATTTTCTCAGGTTTCCCGAAATGGCGGTAGCTGTCAATCGTGGATGTCGATGCAGCAGCAGCCGCGTCCTCGATCCACAAGTGCACCCAGACGTCTAAAGGCAATGTCTAACAATATATCAGAATTGACAAAATGACGATTAAAGATGGTATAAAAGAACCCTTTACAATGTGGTCCCTGAATTTACACGTTCGTATGGGCAGGACTAGATTAAGTAGAACCGCAAAGAATGTATTGTATACATTCGTATCATTGAACCGGTGCATAATGTTAACCAATCACGTGCCACATAAATCAGCCAGCGTCGTGTAACGTTCTTCTTTCCAACATCTGACTCGATGAGATGTGCAAGCAACCTTTTTTCGCAAAGCCGGTCTCATAAACAAAAGGGAAAATACGTTAGGAAACGCCATGCAATTTTCGCATACATGTCGTTTGTTAAAGAATGTAAAACACTCCTAATGCGAAAAAGCGGTGCTTCAATGCTGTGATGATGACAAAATATGATGCAACTCTTTCGTCCAGACATCTTACTGATTTAAGAATTTTTTTTTTTATTTCTTGTCCATGTTAGTAAGGGATCCGCTTTTCAAACATCCGGCACTCACGGTACAAAGACGGATGACGACACCTGTCCCTCTTTCTCCGATACTTGAGGAAGGTACGTGTTTCCTTGATTTTCTTACTTGCATCGCAAAAGAATTGTGTGGGCGTATATACATATGCACTCACGTATTCTTGTAATATGAAGCAGTAAAGTCATCTGAAGAGCACACGTAATAATTACACCGACAAAAGAAATAGTAAACTTCAGTCATGTGGGGTAGACGTCATGCATGCGGATTGGCTATATAAAGCTTTTCTAATGAAGGAAACTCAGTCAAAATAAGGTGTTGAGAGGACAAGGATTTCGCTTAAAAATTTTGAAGAGCTTCATCGGTGATAGGCTCAAACTCGTACGAGCAAGTAATTATGTTTAGCACAGTCCGTCGACAGAAACATCAACTACTAAAATATTATCTGCCTACGGGTGTGCTAAAGGTTCGTGCGCGCAAGTCATTCAAAAAATTTTCGTGCTACAAGTCATTTTGACTTGGGGTTAGACCAGTGCAGTACTGCTGCTTATGCGGAATAATATAGCATCGCTCATATTGCATTCGCGTTCTAAAGCAACGTTTTTTTTTTGTTCCATTGTCTTTACATGCATATCTCATTTGCGTTCACACGGCATATTCACCGAACGTTCTTCAACAAGTTCCTTGTACTTCAGGGAATACGCGAGAGAGAAAACTTTCGTGTATATAACGTGGTGAGAATGCGTTCTTGGTTCATGTTCACAAACTATTCAATTCTTTGTACAGCTTTGTTCTTGTCGAGTCCCGGAGCTGTCACCGCAGCAAGCGCAAAGGCACGGTGTACTGAATGCAGCCAGTGCCTATGGTGATGGCGGCACAAAAAAAAATCTCTTTCAGCCGCCCTTCGTCTTCGCAAATGTGCCGTACTTTTGTTTCTCGGCAATCATTCGCTGGCTTTGACCTTGGATGAGCTTGAAGATAAGATTCATGCCTGAAGATATTTTTGTATTTGTACCGGGATGAGTAGGGCTATTGCTCTAAAACAATCAGCACTTTGGCACTGTACGCACCATGGTACCTTAGCAGACAATGTGTCACACTGTTAAGCTCGAAGACATGGTTCCTATGCCCTACCACACCAGCCGCATCGGATGTAGATCAAATGCGAGAACGCCCATGTACAATGCTTATTTTCGCGTAAAAGAACCGCAGTTCCTCCAAATAAATAAACAGGTTTACCACGGCGCTCCTCATAAACATATGGAGAATGTGTCCAAAACACACCATGCAATATTAACTTCACTTTCATGCTGCCGCATGACAGCAGTGTAGTTCCTAAACAGAAAACAGTAAGCGTATTTTCACGCTTACTGCTTCACGCTTAAGAAACACTGCGTCTTTTTTATTAAAACGCATGATTCTGTAGCACATGAACGGATGTAGACAACACAGCTATGTTCAGAAAATGAATATTGGATGTAAAGAATGTAAGAATAGCGTGAGCAGTGAAAATCGATTGTGTGCAGCAATTCTTCTTGAAATAAAGTCCTTAGAGAAAACGTTTGTGTTCTGCATTTACTGACCGACATACAGACAACAAATATATAACAAATATTATGCTAAAATGTTTAGAAGACAGGGGATACCAAGTCTAGCGATGTATTTCAGCTTAAATTTACATTGCGCTTTTTGGAGTTCAGATAGTAGTTCTGTTCGTGCTGTGTAGGTTACCTACAAAACAACACATTATTGCCTAGCCCCATGTCTAAATGTGTTTGTTGGTTGGCCAAACGTAAATTCCCATAACACAAACACATCTTAAAGATGGGATAGAAGTGCGTCAGCAAGAGCGCTAACATGCAGAGTGATCAAAATCGGTAAGCCATTGGCTGCGGATAAGTAGGACAGAGAACACGACCTACGGCTTCTATTTACGTGAGGGTAGTGGGAGCAGTAAGACATGTACTCCTCGCATCCGTACATGTCTCCCCCGTTTGTGCACTACCGTGTAAGTCAAAAACCAGGAGGTCAGCTCAGGTGGTTTGAAAAAAAGCGCAGTACCAGGTACTGCATTGAGCACGGATTGTTAATCAAATCGTGGCGATTGCTAATAGAACGCGTATTGTAGGCGAATAGCTATTCTTCGTGCGTCTCAAAAAGTTACACTTTTCGGTTTCGTGGAAGCTAATTATGCCGAAAGAAATTGTTCACCGGTGACCTTCTTTTGCTGTCGAACCTTGTTTCTTTCACATGTACCTATGGGGGGGAATATTCTCAAACTCTGCAAAAAGACCGAAGTCTAAAAGACCATTGGACTAAATTTTCGTCACTAAACTCTTTTTGGCAAGGGACTATTTTGACATGGACGCTCTATGAGCCCCAAGGCCAGGGCTTAAAGTCTTCATTCATGGGAGGGGGGGGGGGGGGCATTCAGAGGGCGGCGACCTATATGCATGCATACACACATACATAAAAACCCTGCTTAAGAAATGGAGGGGGGGGGGCTGGTCCCACCGAGCCCCCCCCCCCTGGACCTTAAGTCCTGCCCAAGGCTGAGCATTTCTAGCGATAGTAATGAGTTTAACCACAACACATCTGTATAATATATGCCAAAGACACAGTCACTTGCTAAATGAATTACCAAGAATAGCTGCACGCACTTATGAAAATATTGAAAAGGATCTCGCACAATGTCTCCGGAAAGCTGCTATCGCAACCCTGGCCTGTTGAACAGTCAGCACAAGTGAATAGAGGCAAAGCAACGCCCATACATGAGACAGACAGGGCACGCTTTAGATATGATAGCTGGCGAATGCGAAAAAATGGTGTTTTTTGGTAAAAAAAACCTTGTGATGCATATTTTCACGCGAAAATATACTTATTTGTTCGCTTGTTTCTTCATTATTCTTCTCTTCCCATTAGAAAGTGGACCCGCAAGATCGAGGGATGGGTGGGATCAGCTAATGGCAAATCCAAATGTTGCAGGAATAGGAGATCCGCCTATTACTGCATTTTTTTATCATCGTAAGTATATCTTTTTTTTGCGATAGAAATTGAATGAACACTCTCGACGGCACACTTTTGCCGTCGCCGTCATGTTCCCTAAAGTCAAAATCGGTAACATCACCCGCGCATCGTATGTTTTATCCGCGGGTAAAAGCGCACGAGCGGCGTCCACGAACGCGGCTGAAGCAGAGATGACACGAGCCGCCCCATCTCCGTCGCACGGAGGACGCATGCAATAACGTCTCCTGCACGCGAGGCCTCCGTCCATTACTCAGGAAGAGAGGAAACGCCGCGGCCGCCTAGAAGGAGCACATAGGTACGCTGGGGAAATGGGGGTGCTATGTCACTCGGGTGGCTACTGTGAACTTTGATTATAAGGGCATGGTCACGATCGCTGGCGTGGGCGCTATCTCGGCAGGCATTAGCAAACCGCTCGTATACCCTTTTACGTGCTGTACTGTTAGCGCGTAGAGACTGGACGAAAACTACTTCTCGCGCTGGGGCGGCCGAATGATCCTGCAGCATCCTTTTGCAGAGTTGCTCGAGATAGGATCCAAAAGAGTCAGCGACAAGCCTTACTTGGTGTAACAATACAATTTGATGCTGTCACATTAATTGCTTCGCCCTTGTGGTGCAACTGTGATTTTATGCAATCATCCCTGCCAATATCTCACAACCGCAGTTGACACCATGCACATGAGTATGCCTAGCTACCGACAAAGCGTGTTGACAAAGCGCCCGGTAACAAGCCGCTACACACGGTTTCCAGATATGTGCCGTTAGTCACACGTTATGTATGTACGTGTGATACGCAATGTAATGATGTGAATGCGTGTGGGGCCACTTAAAACCGCATGCACGTCACGTAATTCTCTTTACTCTGTTCTCACTGTCTCATGTATTTATGGACATAGGAAAAGCAATACCACAATCGCTGGTGCACGTGCTACAGGCATCAGTAAACGGCTCGTACACTCACCTATGCACTGTGAGCTCAAAGCGAAGAGACTGCACGAAAACCGCTTCTATCCCTGGAGCGGCCGTATTCTCATACATCAGTGTTTTGTCTAGTTACACCAGGTCGAATCCAAAATACTTAGCTGCTAGCCTTACTTCGTACAACATTACAGTTTGTTGCTATCTCATTGCTGGCTTCGCCCTTACGGTTGAATTTTGATTTTTAACAAAATATAGTTAAAGAGCTCGATCGCTGAAATTCTAGCGTCAGCGTCCTCGTCGTTGCTTGTCAGCGAAAAGTAATCATTACCCGTTTCTTAAAGATGGAAATAGATGCGAATAAATAAAAAGAAATAATCCGCCCGAGCGGCAATCGAACCGAGGCATCCTGCGTTGCAAGCAGGTGTTCTTCCACAGCGCCACGCCTGTGCTGGAAATGGTTTCCGGGAAAAAACACTATATGAATGTTAGTAGTGTGAGGAGTGTCAACACGTGCAGTATGGTGTGGCGGAAGCGTAAAATTTCACCACGCGACAAAATATATGAGTTGCGCGACGAGTGGCTGGTTTGAAGATCTACCCATAACAAAGCGCTCCGGCATAATTATTCATCATCATCAACAACAGCACCAACAATGTGGGCAAATTAGCAGGTGCGCATGTTCCCTTACGAACGCGTAGTGGGTACTTTGCGAATTTGTAAAGAGAAGACTTATTGCGCAGTGGACAATTAGCAGATGTGCTTGCATTGGGCATTGTCGGATAGTTTATCCACTGACAGTCTTCGAGTTCCAGCGCCATCCTGGACGGAGCCCCCGGCTAGCGAGGTCCTCGCGTCCTCACGGCCTCCCGTTAGCCTCGTTCAGATATGATCAATAAATCATTCTCTCTCTCTAGGATAGTTTGAAAAAGCCTATGTTACCTGCACAGACGTTCCTTTCCTTGCGGCATGGAGGTGCCCACCAGAAACGAGGCCTGGCTAACTATTGAGAAGGCTATCCGACCGGGGCTCGATTACGCTATCGCGGCCTACTTTTGAGGGCGAAGGGGACTTTTTTAAAATTTTCACTCTACAGAAGAGCTGAATGTACACGTGCTTATTCACCGATGTTGTAATGTTAGGCACATCACAGGGCTGCGAGCGCAAGGCCATGTTATCCAACAGCGATGGAAAAAGGACACCGAAACAACGAATACCGCAGCGAAAATTATATAAGTCCCTAAGAAAATACCTCAGAAAAATGCTTCCGAAGCGCAAGATCGAACCAGCGAGCTCTCGCTCCGCACCGCGTGGCGCTAACCACTACGCCACAAAACGCAGACCCTTCAGGTAGCTAACGGCGAGCGTTATATGCACACCCTCTACCGATGGCACGACTCAGAGACGGCAGGCGCTTATAAGCGTTCCTGCATTACCAGCGAGATGGTGCGAGAAGCGCAACGGGCGCATTTAAAAGTCGTCGGCCAGCTCGCTCGCTTCTTCTAATATTTGCGCAGGGAGAAACTTGCCCTTCCGCTGTCTTCTCAGGCGGTAGTTGCTGCACAGCGCGTCCATCACGGGTCGCTTTTCTTGCTATCGCGTTCATTGCTTCGCCCTTGCGGCGAAGCTGTGAATTTTTTGAAAAAAACGAATACATGCACTCTTCTTGCAATGGTCCGCTAAATGGCTACCATATCCATTAGCAGGCAGTAGCGTTAGGCCAGTTGGTGCATAGCTTAAGGAAAGATTTGTGGCGCAAACAGTTAATAAGAAAAAAAGTTGGCTAAGCTTGCACCAAGCCGCGCAAGGCATCACACAGCAAAACTGGACGATTCTGAAGACTAAGCTGGGTGCTTCTAGGTTGTTTCTAGGTCTTTGCTAGGTGATGATGGTTCTTTAAGCGTTGCTTCTTCGTCGTTCCTTGGCTTTATCTAGGTGATGCTTAGGCTGTTTCTATGTTGAGTTTCACCGCAGAGAGCTTCGAGTTAAACCACAGTCACAGACACGACACGGATGTCCATACTCCAGAGGCAGAAATTAGTGATGAAACCAAGCATTCGCAGCTTTCATACATCTACCGGCATGTCGTCCTTCGCGTAAGCCTTCTATCGCTTCGTGGTCTTCTCGCAGCCGTCATTGCCATTCCCGTTCCCTCGTGTTGGGCTAACTGTTAATTATTATTTTTAAGGGACCAGTGGTGAGTAGTGCGATTTGCCCAATTCCTGTGACACATACCTGCTAGGTCACACAGGGCAAACCACGCATGATAGGCTGCACAAGTTACGGCTGCCTTAAACAACTTCGCGGTTAAAGCAGTGGAATAGAGGATCGGGTGCCATTCCGGTTTCCCCTTTTTTTTTGTTCTCAGTGTGCGTCGCAGATCTTTCGTTAAGCATGTCCTTTATTTATATTATTGCGAAGGTGATGGACACGATCATTCAAACATTTCCTCCTTTAGTATATATAAACTTTTGAGCAACTCATTAGTACCTGATAAAGCACATTATGCGCGCATTCTGTTAAACCGGTCCTATGATTATTTGTTAGCAGCGACCGGCTTTTTGAGCGTTTTCAATGCTTTCTTTCATGGAGAGAGAGAGCTTACGTGGTGCATTGTTGGTTGGTTGTTTGGTTGGTTGATAAAAGTTTATTCATGGCCCTGCGACGCGCCTAGCACGCAGTGGGCTTCTCCCACGTTGGGACTGAAAAATGAATTCTTATTACTCCTATTCAAAACTTCATTTTGTTGGACAGTTTGTGCACAAACGCTGCCATGCCCAAAAATCTCTTGTCTGTCACCTTCCGTTTATAAAATATTTAGCTCAAGTATTTTCGTAAGGACAGCACTGGCAATGTGTTTGCGGCACTTAATTTGACAGGTCTTCTATTCTGATTGCGCGATAGTCTTAAGGACAAAGTCGGGCAATCTGCATAAGCTTTGTACATTATCGTTAGAAGGAGATATCTTCGGGTGCTTTGGCAATGTGGACCTGATACCGAAGTTGGTTGTGCCAAACGAGACGTGTTGAGGAGGTATGCCGGAGCTACTTGTAAGAGCTGTAAGGACACAATTACGACTCTACGGCGAGTAGACCACAAATTGTAATTACTTATGGCAGCAGTCAAGGAAGCCGTAGCCGCCGATAATTCCAAGCATCTTACCATCGTGAAGTCGAAAGTCGGTGAACCATCCGCTCATACTCCGGCGTATACTTTAACTGACCGAGCACTCACTGCCACACTAAAAGGCAGCGTAAGGGTGGAAACAGGAAACCTAACGCGTTCGGAAGCCGCCCAGGGGCAGCAGTTCGGAAAGCACCTGACGGAAACTTTTTGGAAACGATGGATCAACGAATACGTACTCCATGCTCGATGAGTGGACTCCTCTGACTAACGGGGAAACAATAATTTAAGGAAGGTGATACCTCATTCGTACGCGCTGAAATCCGACCCAGTCAGATGTGATAACTCTCAAGAACTATCGAAATCTACGGAGGAAAAGGCAGACACGCTTTCATTTTTAAAACCAAGCGACAAGACGGCTGTGTCAAAAAAAAGGCCAATTCAAAGGCGCAATGCGCCTCAACTACAGGCGTGACATCTGGTGGCAGCCAGAGAAATGTTGAATTATTTTGTGTTGCTTTTACAAAAAAAAGAAAACAAGCAAAACATTTTATCGGCAAGTGCACGTGCACGTTCGAGCGACATTCGGAAGCCGCCCGAACGCTCTAAATTCAGATGAGCGCTGATATGTCTTGGTCGGTGTTTCCATTTCCCATACATGCAGTACTGCCACATACTGCTGCTGAACCTTCTGTTTTTTAGGGGCGAAGCTCCTTAGGGTGCGGGTCTGTCCCTACTCCGTAGTATGTAGTAGTAGTAGTAGTAGGTAGCCACCTCTAGGTCTTGGAGTTTTCACTAGATGGCGCTGTCGTTGCCACCTCTAGTTCTCAAAAAGATCCCTAGGTGGCGCGGAGGCGCTCGCTGCGTTGCAGATGCTTGCTCTAGTCCTCCCCCCCCTCTCTCGCCTCGCGAGGCCGACGCAGGCAGCGTCTGCTAGAGAGTTTCTTGATTGAAAAAACTGACTGCTCGTGCTGCACAACCGTTCACTGACCACCCCGTATATATAGGCACTAGATGTTGACCTCGAAGATAGTGCCTGTATGAGATTTCTCCTGTGCGTGATTAAACAATAAAAAATTCACAGCGTACATGTAAAATTAAAGTGAGCGGCACGTCGCCATGACTCTCATCTTTAGTATTAACGCGCCCGATCTCACGTCGTTGATGATATACTGGGCAGAATTCACGGAAGATTCACAGATAATAATAATATTATATGGAGTTTAACGTCCCCAAATCACGATATGATTACGAGAGACGCCGTAGTGGAGGGCTCCGGAAATTTAGACCACCTGGGGTTCTTTAACGTGCACCTAAATCTAAGTACACGAGCCTCAGACATTTTCGCCTCAGAAGATCCACATATGGCGCGTGTCATTGGTGGCAGGCAATCGTTCGATTTAGTGCGGCGACGTACGCTAGGGGGACAGTTATAATGAAGGGACCACGTAAACCAACAGTACAATAAAAGTTTGATGTTTATTACATACACGGTGTTTCTCACGTGTATACTTGATCATATACTGGCCGATTTACTCGGCGTATTGATAGTTTACCGATGATTTCCTCCGGAGCTTCGCCCCACTCATCATCATTCACCCCGTGGATATGCTGTGAATAGCGAGTTTTAGTATAGCGGGAAACGCTTACGTTAGCGTTAGCGTGCGTCTCAACGCTAACGCTAAAACGGAACGCGCTGCGTGTCAACTGGTGGTCTTTTAGTACAGCGGAAGGCATTCCCGCTAACGCTAACGCAAGCACATACAGTGCCATCTAGACATAAAACCACTAAATGCACTGTAGAATCCACAAAAGCGCCACCGAGTCGAGCTGATCCAAAGTCACCACTGTTGCGTCTCCATGTCGCGTTTGCAGAAGTGTTGAGTTCTGACACATTGGTTTCTGTCGACATGCCGCGTTCGAGAATTCTTCAATACCCCTATTACCTCGCCTTTTTAAGCTGGGACGCATCACGAGTCACATTCATGCACTGCCGCGAAAGGCATGAAGGGAAACGACGCCTGACATGTATCTGCTTGACTTGTGGCCGTATCTTGGAAAGAGGCGACTAAAGAGAGCGTCGCCATCTCTGCGCTGCTACAGAAAACATGAGCGAACCTTGCCAACAAATCTTGCTAAGCCTTCTGCAGCGCAAATCCACTTTGTATCTCAAAAAACGGAGCTATTTTATCGGCGGTACACGGTTGGCGAAGCCTCATTACTCAAATCTAAATCAAATACGAACATTACTAGGGAATGAATGAGTTTAATAATGCAGGACGACGGCTACAAAGATTCGAAGTGGACGGCTCTCACTTCAACAGGCACCGCCATCTTGCCCTACGTACGGGATCTCTTGCGTGCGTTAGCGTTGAACGCTATATTCCAGAAATAGCGTTCGTACGTAAGAGCTCGGGCTACGTTTACGTTCTGCTCATGCGCGGTTAAGAGCACGCAACGCTAACGCTAACGCTAAATCCTTGCGTTTGCTGTTATCCGCTATACTAAAACTCGCTATTGTTTCCTCTTAACTAGTGCGGAGACCCCCAGAAAATTTTTGTGACTAAACATAGCATTGACTAACGTCTTACAGAAATATAAGAGTTCTGCTGAAAAGAAAAGACAGTGCTCACACGACAAGTACAACTTACTATGAGGCCAAAGTGATCGACACGCGCAATGAATCATCTGTTAGCATGGCTTCCATAGACCTGCTCAAGAAAGAGCATGATTGTCTAGACCACCGAATGTAATCCACGCGCATGTACTAGTAAGAGAGCTGTGATCGTATCTTTTTGTTCATTTTAGTTTTTAGAGAGTATATATTCTCCTGTGGCGAAATAAAAAGTCGTTGTTGTCAGTCAGCGCTTGGTCCTGTCCCTTCTTTGTCCCGTTGTAGCTCTCTTTACCCGTAGTTAAGTTACCGTTCGCAGCGTTACCTGTTTTAAGGCAAAATCACTTAATGCCTTATACTCACGGTGTCCGTCGTCCGTCCATCCGTGCCCTGGCGCGGTGCTATTTGTAGCCTCTCCCCCCTACACTCTTTCAGCAATCACGTGATGGCACAGCGGCGCATAGCAACAGTCGCTCGTGGTCTTCCCAGCGCGCGTTGCGGAACTGTTGTGCAACGCGGCGGCGGCGTCCGTCCTTCAACGCGCAACAGTTGTGCCTTGCTCCTTCCTAAGCGCGTTGCGCAAAGCAGCGTTGAAGAAGCGCCCCAAGAACGTGGATTCCCGCGATACCAAGGCATAGTCAGGCGCATGGCCACAGGCTTTCGCCGAACACACTTCGAAATTTACAAAGTGTTCTTCCATTTTTAAAATGAAGTAAACACCCGCTTCCTTATGAACTGCCTACTTTGTTTCATTCGCGCACAAACACACACAAGCCCATGTGACTCAACGACACCCAACACTGGATTTTTCTTCGTTGGCATGTAAGCTGCACAAACAGAAGCGAGTGAATACAGTGTGTTTTTTTTGCATTCGGATTTTTTTGCCTTCGGAGTTCGAATATCAAGCGGATCAAAATGGCTCGTGCACTACAAACCATCTCGACTCGCTAAGCGTTTATACTCGAATCCACATCCCAGGAAGACAGCTTGCGCGACGCTGTCCTTAGGCGCTGCGCTTCGCGCTGACTATGGCAAAGGCGCTTTAATGTGGCGTTTTATGATACACATATTAGGTGACTAACAAATAGGAAATAGAGTGTTCAGATTTCATCTGTTATCTCCAGGTGAACACCTACGATCCACAAAAACATCCAAGTACAAGTCTCTCAAGCTGTTCCTCAAGCTCTTGAAGTTGGTTTCTTTCCAGCAGAAAATAAAAAAAGTACAGCTTGCCTAGAATACCGCCAAAATGCATAAACGCCTCACGAGGTGCCTGCCCCTGTAAAACAAAAATCCTACCGAAATGACACAATGCTCTGTGATATTATGAACATGCCTATGGATGAACAAGGAAATAAGCATAAGGTCGATTCCACGAAAGATCGAAAAACGGTGTATATTTGATGTTTCCGATTTTCCTGATAATTTTGTATGTTGTGCACATAAGACTGCACAGCGCGAAATCGCAGTTCGTTTTCAAATAAAAAATTTTTTCATCACAGGAAAATTCGACAAGTGTCGCCGGTTGACGACGACTATTTTACGAAGAGTGCGTTTTTGTAAATTCGCAATCATGCTGGCAGCTACTGAAGCTATATATTACAAATATCTTTCTTTTTGGCGGAAGTAGAAGTAAAGAGGAAATAGCTCTTATGATTTCATGGAATTCTGAGCGAATTATGTATTTTTAAAAATTCACGAAAAACGCTGCGTTTTTGAAAATCAGTCAACTTTGGGACGCTATCGCTCCTT
Organism: Rhipicephalus sanguineus; assembly: GCF_013339695.2. Taxonomy (NCBI): domain Eukaryota; kingdom Metazoa; phylum Arthropoda; class Arachnida; order Ixodida; family Ixodidae; genus Rhipicephalus; species Rhipicephalus sanguineus. Next base: position 85,392,090 of record NC_051183.1, on the reverse strand, counting down.
CTGTGAACATCTCAGCTTGTTCATATTTGCAGTATGAATAGGCCTTTATGTGAATAATGAACCTCTGCATTTGTATTTCTCTAATAATTTTCAAAGTAGTAAATTTTTATGCTCGAAACACCAAAAAGAGAAAAGTGCTCCTCGATTAAAAAATCTGTAATAAAAAAAACCCAATCTCAATTTTGTTCAAAGTCCTCCAAAATGTTCTCAAAGGACTGCAGAATGATATTATGAAAAAACATGTTGCATCATTTTGATTAGGACAAAAGCAGAAAATGTCAAACATTGTGTTTCCAGAGCGTTGTGGCTACTGTGTGAAGGACATCTCTAGTAACAAGAAAATACACTAACACGTCTTTTTTCTTCTCTGAGCTTCGCTAAACAACAGTAATGATCTATTGTCGGAAAGTGGGAACTGTTTTGTAAAGAAAAAAAGATCGTTCCAATTAAATGCCTTTGCGTGGTTTGCGACTTCACGCCAGTGTTAGACATCCCTCAGTCCACAGTAGGCACTTTCAGTTGTAGCCTCCTTTTCTTTCATCTATATCAGTAGAGTATAATTCATATCTTGAGTGCTAAAGAACGCATTCCCTCCGTGCGTCTCTTATGATGATGTGGTGCGCCAGAATTGAGAGACTGGTATAAAAGCCAAGGTCTCTTCATGAATGGAAATGAATTTCTGGAGAGCGGTCGCCAAGAGGTGTGGTTTTTGTTGGCCCAAATGTGTACGTTGTCAAACCTTATGTGATCAATGCAGAGTTTAAAAAGAATCGATTACGTGAAGATTGGTGGCAGCAGTTTTGGCCACGGACAAAACACGTTTTGTTTGCATTGCATCTGCTTTGTTTTGCATCTCCTTGTATGTCTTGAAGCAGTGCTGGCAGATCTGGTCTCCCTCTTGAATTGAGCGCGCATCCTACTTCATGACCCTCCGCAAAAGAGACTCGATACGATATCTTCTACATAACGAAAATTCCGCTGCAGCGGAATTTTCTTTTTTTTGCACCATGAGGCAGTCCGTATAAAATCTCGGTCATGGCTATAACGCCTACCCGTAGCCACCTTCAGAGCGTAGGACAGTGATCGCATCAAGGTGAAGCACAATTTGGATGCTTAACTTCTATCTCAGGTGGTGTTTGGCTGACTGGCACAGCCGTGCTCGTTGCTGTCGCCTGCTCAGGCGGGCGTCTATCGGGCCGCCCTTTGCACCTGTCCGCCTAATGCATGCTACTTTACACGAAGGCGTGTAGCGCAGGCCACTCGATCCGCCACACGATCCGCACGGTGCGGATCCAGAGACCGGGCGGGAGAGCGACGAGCGGTGAAAAATGTATCGTGTAACCAACGCAATCGACACCCCAGCATTTTCTCGTGCAGAGCGACAAAGCCTAGCAAACAATGTGTGGCTGCTGTGCTTAAGTTGCACTGCGGTACTCGCCGTTCACCACTGTCGCTATTTGCGATTTCTCACATTCTTACAATGCATGCTCGACTCAGCTACACAAATTTCGCGTTTAGCTTCGTTGCTTTTATATAGGTAAGCGCATTTACTCAAAAAAAAAATTATCCAGAGGAATGAAAATGTCCGTGCTGCCCGTCGACGAGGAATATAAGTGGTGTCGCAAATGCATTTAATTGGAACGATCTTTTTTTCTTTACAAAACAGTTCCCACTTTCCGACAATAGATCATTACTGTTGTTTAGCGAAGCTCAGAGAAGAAAAAAGACGTGTTACTGTATTTTCTTGTTACTACAGATGTCCTTCACGCAGTAGCCACCACGCTCTGGAAACACAATGTTTGACATTTTCTGCTTTTGTCCTAATCAAAATGATGCAACATGTTTTTTCATAATATCATTCCGCAGCCCTTTGAGAACATTTTGGGGGACTTTGAACAAAACTGAGATTGGGTTTTTTTATTATAGATTTTTGAATCAAGGAGCACTTTTCTCTTTTTGGTGTTTCGAGCATGAAAATTTGCTTTGAAAATAATTAGAGAAATACAAATGCAGAGGTTCCCTATTCACATAAAGGCCTATTCATGCTGCAAATATGAACAAGCTAAGATGTTCACAGAAGTAGCTATAGCGTCCCAAATTTGACTGATTTTCAGAAACGCAGCGTTTTTCGTGAATTTTTAAAAATACGTAATTTGCTCAGAATTCCATGAAATCATAAGAGCTATTTCCTCTTTACTTCTACTTCCGCCAAAAAGAAAGATATTTGTAATATATAGCTTCAGTAGCTGCCAGCATGATCGCGAATTTACGAAAACGCACTCTTCGTAAACTGGTCGTCGTCAACCGACGACACTTGTCGAATTTTCCTGTTATGAAAAAAAATTTTTATTTGAAGACGAACTGCGATTTCGTGCTGTGCAGTCATACGTGCACAACATACAAAATTATCAGGAAAATCGGAAACATCAAATATACACACTTTTTTGATCTTTCGTGGAATCGACCATAAATGAGTTACTACATGCAAGCCGCATGTATATAAGAAAACCAAACAGATGCTCGAATTGGCCCAGGCAATGAAATCAAGATGTAATATATGTGATGAACAACTGGCACAATGTTTATAGAGAAGATATCGAAACCTAAATGTGATTTACATGACTTGACTGACAGCTTTACGGCCTCCAGTTACTCTCACCTCTCTAGGGGCAGTTACCCGACCTGATCCACCGTCACTTCAGACTCCCCTTCCCATACACTCACACTGAGGGATGAGCTGGGGGATGAGCCCATCGCTCACACTGCCTGCCTACACTCTAAGGCAAAAAGGTGTTAAAAGGGTGTGCGGTTTGTCCCTTTGGGAACTAATGGGGCTTCCAGAACCATTATTCCCTTTAAGGAATAACGGCACCGGGTCTAACAGTTGGTCCCCACAATGGACTAACATTTAGACCTCACATTTACACCTTACCGGGCAACTGTTAGTCCCCACATATCACCTCAATGAACTAACATTTGGTCCTCACATCTACACCTTACCGGGCCACCGTTAGTCCTCGCAGGTGCACCTCCCCGGACCAACGGTCGGTCCACTCAAACGCTCCATTCGGATGAACTATTTATCCCAGGGATGATTTTCTACTCTTACTCTGCAAGACTTAATACATTTTTCGCGTGTTTCTTTCTGCGGTGAGCAACAAATGCCGCGGAAAAAAACACGCAAAAGAATATTTAGTCACGCGTGTGTCACTGCTTTCGCATTCAATGCGACAACGAAAGACAACAGTGAGACAATGAAACGTTTTACTTTTCTATACATATGAAGTTCCTGCTTTCTCTCACTGAATTAATTACAAAATGTCCAATACAGGTCCAGCCGCGTTGTCATATCTCCTCCAGTCCTTTCTGTGAAGCTGCTCCAACGGAAGCGATAGGTGACAGGCGTTGTACGCGCCAGGGCACATATCACTCTGCTCGTTGTGGGCAACGGCTGCATCCTGCAAAGCACAAAATATTGCAAACATTTAATCACGTGACAGCGAGGGTGAAGACGCACGCACTGTGCAAATGCGTGCAAGGTGAACTAAAACACGTCTAAAACATGGCACGCAAATAATTTCACCCCTGCGAAGCGCAATATTATTGGAAATAGTCTGCGACACGTCACAGAGGGGATGACGACGCACGTACATGGCAAATATGTGAAAGGTGAAATAAAAACACACGTCGAAAATATGGCATGTAAATAATTTCACCGTGATGTCATACGCCATTAAAGACGCATTTCAAGGCACACAGCGCAACAAACACTCCAAGTGCGGCAGCCGCAGCCATCACGCCGAGGCGCCGCCAACCATCGTTGGCCAACGAGGCGTCGCCAACGAGCCGGCGAGTTTTTTTGCGAGCGGCGTCGTACAGCTCGAGCAAGCCCGTCAGGCGCCGCAGTCGCCAGCTGAACTCGAGCATAACAGCGCGCAAACGCGAAGCGCCACGAACGGCGCCAGGCTGCCTGCGAGCAAGCGAAGGGGAAGCCGACGATAACGGCGTCCGATTTCCACCAAATTCCTCGAGCGAGCACCAGTACAGCGAGCGAAAGCGCGGTTGACGCCACGAACGGCGGAGAACTGCTTGCGAGTGAGCGCCGAAGAAGCCGAAGGTAATGGCGACCAATTTCCGCAGAGTTCCGAAGCGCAGCTAAAGTCGGCTAGCTGAAGCACCCGCCAACCCATGCCGGTGCATTTCAAGTGCGCGGCATACAATCGACCTCGTTGCTACCGCACAGCGTTTTGGACGAGTCGCAAAACAGCGGCGAGGCAACTGCCTAATATTGCTAATATCGCGAGCTCGCAGCTCATCACCACGGCGAATCATCGGAGAGCGAACATCCGGGCAGGCGACGACAATGGCGGCCAATATCCAGGCTGTCACAAAGCACAGGCGAGCTCACGCCCAAGCCGGCCCTCGCGGTACATTTCGTGCGCGCGATATACAACACTATTGAGTCCGTTACCGATAATCGCGATTAGTTTCGCGCACGCGATAGGTACGGCATAATAAAGAGCGATCACTTAATTTGTAAGAATCGAGCGCCTATTTGTGTCCCGAGTCAGATTGAAGTCATGGATTCGATAGGCATACTGTCTTCTCGGCCGCCATTCCCAGCCGGTGGCGACGCAGTGCCGTGACTACGCCGGAGATATAGAGCGCGGCGTCGCGACGTGTCGAGAGCAGCTCCAGACTTCATGGGTGCGGCGAAACGTAAAAGCAGCGCGACACATTCAACCACGCATACGTGTATATCAAAGGCAACGATCCGTAGTTCCTAGATCGGCGAACTCTCCGAGCGCGACACAACCGGCAACACGCCAGCTCGAACACAAGTTGGAAGACTGACCCCAGCGAGGAGGACGGTTAGTTCCATTGACAACGGCTTGCACACGTAACGCATCCATGCACACAGCCTGCATCTCCCGCGCGGTTCATCCCTTTGCAGACTAACTGGTTTGCACACAGCACGCATCCCTCTCCGCTTGCTCCTACGACGGTCTATCCGTTCATTGCATCCCTCTCCGCTTGCTCCTACGACGGCTCCGTTACTCCTCTTTCGGGTAAATTTGCCTTAGAGTGAACCGCACTGCCAGAAAGCGATACGACGCCAGCTGGCGCGTAGAGCGCTTACCAACAAGCAGGCGCGGGTTATTGGTCAAGCGCTGGATGTCCCAAATGATCCTGTTGATGCAGCAGATACAGAGCCCCGCGGCGTACCGCCCGCGTGGTTTCGCCTGTTCCTGCAGGAGTAGAGGCGTCGTACTGTTAGGCCTGCTCATAAGTAGCTTTCCGGCGATGAATGACGAGCAGAAAAAAAAAACATACCTCGAAGATAAAGCTATGGCGGCAGCGCTCGTGGTTCGACCTGCTGTGCAAGAGCAAGATACGCTTGATCAAGCCGAGAAACTGTTAACTTCTCTCGGAGATCGCGACGTGGAGTATAACAAGAACAAATAATAAGATGAGATAGAATGCTACTCGTGACAACACTCGTTGGGCATCACATAGGACTTGTCGAAAAGGATGGCGTGCTCACTAAAAATTCACCCCAACTCCCCGAAGGGAATCGTGAGGAAATGCGAATGCATTTCTTTGGGCGCGAGTGTGTGGCGAAGTAATTATATGATGAATGACGAGACGGTGATTTGTAGGGTAACCATTTATTTAACACTTGTTTGTGTTATCGTTGCACTTGACGGCCACGATCACTGCATTGTGGTCGGTAAAGTGCACGGTCAGAGGGTCTTTGAGAAGCATGCGGGCGTCACAGTTTCGCGTAAAGACTAGATCAATTGCAAGTACCGTGAATAGTTGTGGGGCAGACTTCGGATGCGGTAGAGGCACACTGCATAGAGTGTTTGGTGCGCATGTACTCCACAAGCAACTGTCCACTCGTATTTCGCACGTCAACGTTAAAGTCACCAACCAAGACAACGGGGTCAGAGCTTTTGGAGCGCGCACAGACACTTTCTATGGCCGCATCGAGCTGCGCGGCAACGGCGTCTCGGGCGAGGTTGGGCGCGAGGTACACGGTCACCTCAAAGACTCCGCCTCCAGTGTAGGCGAGCATGTACATGTCCTCGTACGGAGACGCGTCTCGCACGGGCGAGGTGGCAACGGCGTGCGATATCATGTTGCCGTACACATTCGACACGAGATTGACGCCGCAGACCTCGCCGTTCTTGTCGCTTCTGGCAAAGTAGTACGGGTCATCGGCGTCGTCACCACCGACGCTAGGGCAGACTCGGCGATCGAGGACGAGAAGCGAGGTCTGGGATTGCCGGCGCAGTTTGCGAGCGAGCGAACAGGAGAGTGGGGCGCCCGCCGAGAGGAAAAGCGCCGAAGCACGCACCTACCCAGGCGCTGAGCCGTGCTCCCATTTAAGGCTCTGATATACTCCAGCGTAACGTCGACGCGCGCGTGCGCGCGTCACGGCGACGTTACGTCAACAAAACACAGCCCTCTATAGTCCGGCGTCGGCTGACCGCCGACGCAGCCGACGGCTGCTGGCGCGCTCCGGCGTCGCTCGGCTCCGAATAGATCCTGCTGCATTTCGAGCCAGACGCGCCGGACTCGCATGCACAGGAACCTGCATCGCGGGCTGTTTTGTCGGTTACCGACAGGTGGCGCGGCGCGTTCTTCGCTTTACTGCGCATGCGCTCCTCTAGATGCCATCGCACCGGCACGTTGGAGCCGGCTCGACTGTAGCAGAGACCGATTTGCGCCTGTCGTAGCGTCGCCGGCTTGGCGTGACGAAACGAAACTTCCTCGAGGGCGCTCGCGCCGGACGTCGGAGTATAATAGCGCCTTTAGGGTTGCAGAAGCTGCGCCTTTTCCTTTGCTCAACCCCTCCTCTCTTCTCTCGCCCACACTCTCCTACACACGCGGGAGCTCCGCCTCACGCGCCCGAGGGCGCTCCTCCTCTCCACTCACTCTCCGCTGATCCGCCCGCACCACCTGCTCCGGTTGCTAGGGGCGAGGAGGAGCGCGCGCTCGCAGCTGTTGCTATGGGAGAGGCGGTGGTGCGGAGAGATCGCGGACGCCGCACGGCGCCTTTAGGGCCCTCTCACGCTAGCGGCACGGCAGCTCGCCGTTTGCCGTTTGACGTTCTCAGGCTGCCGTGCGCAAGCGATTTCGTTCGCGCACGTCAGCCGTCCTTTGCCGTTCGCAGAATAGGTCCGAGACCCTTTTTCTCGCCGTCCTCCGTCTGCCGCAGAGCGACGTGGCCAATCAGCGACGGAGGAGTGGTTGCCATGACTACGGCGCGCCGCGTCGTCTGCTTTCGGCTTTCCGCGTCATGTGCGTCTGCTGCGGGACGCTTCGAGCTGCTTGCTTTCTGCTCCGCGTTTTTCACGCTAAAAATGCGTATGTCATCCGTGTCGTTGCCAGGCATGGTTTCAGCAGTCAATAAAGCGTTTTAGTCTGCCCAGCATTAAAGAAAGTGTCGCGTGAAACCTTATAAAGTGTCCTCAAGCTGGTGCCAGGTCAAGTGGCGCCAGCTATGGAGGACTAGAAACAACTAACAAACGCCTAATCCATGTCCTCCGAGCATTGGGAAGCGCCCATCTCGACTCGCTAAGCCTACAGTATCGATTATTTGAGTATCGATTATTTGAGTAAGCCCAAAAAATGCATTAAAATGGCAAGATAAGCTGGTTTGTAGTTGAACATACTTTTGCTGTGTGGGCAGCCCTTTTCTTTCTTTCACACATGTCGGTAATAAAAAGGGATCACATCACACGTGCACATCATGACAGGGTGACGTTTGATTACTGTCTTTAAAAGCTGCACTTCCTTATCATGCAAAGTGATAAAGGTCTCGCTGACGTACACCTCTTGCTTCAGGTCCATGTGGTAAGCTTTCATATTCTCGCGATTCATTTGGTACAGCACCCCTGTCCGACAAAACATCTGTTCGCAGTGGCACATTTTCAATGCGCCGCGAGATTCGCACTACCACAGTTCTTGACAGTGGCAGTGTCTGTTCAAGGAATCGTCCTCATGGTGCTTCTCAATTCGGGAGCCGCCGTAGATGCAATTCCCGCCAAACATTGCCTTGCCATAAGAAAGGTCCTCTCCAAATGCGTGGGCACGGGCGAAACGGGGGGGGGGGGGGCTGCTGCGCTCACTCTTTTATTCACCTGATGGCACAAATTTTGCCACATACTCTTAGTTAATCGTACCTGTCCCGTCATTGTTCAAAGACCAGGGTTATGGCCACGCCAGTTTTTGGCGATAAAGGCGGGAAACGACGCCTGGTCATGAGCCCCAAGAAGTGTTTACTTCCCATCTTTACTCCGCAACGTGCCAGGGAACAAATACAGATAGTTGTGAGAAGCGCGTCCTCGCTTCATTTTCGTGTTTTCATCCATTGTGAGGGTCAGAAGAGTGGTAAGTTGGGCTAGTTGGTAATGATCCATGATTATTGCAACTGCGCAAAAAACGGACGGAAACACGAAGGGCGAGAAAAGGACAAACAAGCGCAGACTATCAACTGAAGTTTTATTACAAGAACGAGGCAATATAAAGGGCAGGAAAAAGCGAGAGAGGGCAAAAAAAAGAAGGAGACAAAAGGCACGAGGGACCAAATAAAAAACTTTGGCCACATCAGGTATGGCACACCCGTCATACAAAACCAAGATAGCTCGCCCTTCGTGTTTCCGTCCGTTTTTTGCGCAGTTGCAATAATCATTGTGAGGGATGTTCTCTTTAGCACTACCAACCCAGGGGCGGGGAGGCTACGATGGACCGATGGAACTGTGCTAACCCCTCCCCTCTACTGAGAGAACCTCTATGTTCCTAACGCAATTATCCAGCCTGTCCCTTCGAAGGACTAATGCACAATCCACAATAAAATATATGTCGCTGTCTGAGCTAATTACGCCGTTATTGGTCGATCTCGCGCGCAACAAAAGCTTTCCTCAGATTTTCACGTTGCGCCTGTCTTAAGCAGCCATCTACAGTGAAACCTCGGTGATACGATCACAGCTCATACGAATTTCGGGGTGATACGAATGTTTCGTTGGTCCCGGCCAAGGCCCATTGGCCTGCAGTGTAATGGAGTACGGTTGTTGCGAACCAATTTTCACCCAGTGACGTTTGATACGAACGTACGCTACCGTCCAGGTACGAAGAGGGGCTGTCCGTGCTGTCGCCGAAGACGCGCCAAGCCCGTGCGAGTGCGGGAACGCAAGCGTGGGCATGCGCGCCGCACCGCCAAATCGTCAGAATCACGGTGTAAGAAAAACACTTTTCTAAAGGTGGACAGCACCGAAAGAAGGCGAGGACGGTCTTGGCGTAGTAGTCAGGTCTCACAACGTGAACATGCGTGACCGTTGAGGTTGCACTTGTGCAACCTAAATCTCCCAAAAAACATCTCTGACACCTCCGCGATAACAAAATCATAACACAAGGCCGTGGTTCTCCAATTTGTGGCCTTGATCCATCGCGTCAAAGCGCTTCTTTCGTTATTTTCGCTGCAGTACTCTGTTGTCAAAAAAAAGGCGTACTAAAATTTCGAAGGGGCTACTGCTGTCGCGGGTCACAACGCACCTGGTTCATCAATTAAATGCGCGCGTACGCACAGTATATTACGAGTGCTGGTATGATTGCCGACATCTAAAAACTTAACTGACAATCATTCAGGGTTCTTCCTGACGCTGCTGCGGCCCTGAAAAACAATACATGAAAATGTGCGGCAGCTTTCTTTTGTCGCATGATAATTTTTCATGCTTTCTGGTGATGCAAATGTCGGATGATACGAATATATTTGGTGGTCCCGTGAGATTGGTATCACTGAGGTTTCGCTGTATGTGATAGTCCTTGTATGCGATGCCATCGCCGCTATTTTGCGATCTTTGCTCGTCTCTCGTATGTCTTATGCGGCTATTTTTGAGGACGTCGTTCGCTTTATTCCCTCAGAAATGTCCATTCTCCGCAATTGTCAATGTCCCGAGAAGCGTCGCGAAGACCATTGTCGACAACGCACTGACAAAACCAATCCATGGCTAATGCTTCCACCCCATTGAGCCGATCAACAACTTTTATACGATTGATGATCCTGGCGCTTCGACTTTCAACGGCCTTAGCGCACTTACTTGTGATCCTGGTTTAGATCAGCCAACTCCTTGGGGCGATCCATCGCTGCATTCATGGCGATACATCTGCTTAAGAACGAAGAGAGTTAATCGCCATCTTGCGGAATTCCCAGGATTCTTTTGACAGCAGCGCTTCTAGTTCGCTTCGGACAACGAACGTTCGCAAGAGAAATACAAAAGAAGCCATGCATAGTTATGCAACATCCTTATCTTGTGTAGATCATGAGGTGCAGCGTTCTGGACCGCTAGGTTTCTGCCTGTTGTTTGACGACTGGGTTGCTGCCATGCGCCAGCGCGGCGTTTTCAGGAACGCCGCGCAAACCTTTCTTGGTGACACCACCACTCGTTCTTAAGAGAAAAGATCAATTAATTCACTTATGTCATTAGTATGTCATTGGCCATGCAAACCACACTCTGGAAAAAAGCCGACATTAGTGACCTAATTACTCGGAAAGAGTCCTCAAAAACATTTGCGCTCATTCGCATGGTCACCACTTCGATGCCGAGTTCCTCGCATACTTTTCAAGGCTCCAGAGTACGACATCAAGATACCTGGATATATTGATCTGTAATTTCCTATGCATTATTTATGATGGCTCCAACTCTCCCGCTTTTGCTGTTTGCCGCAACACTACTCACTTTTGCATTAGCGGTTACCTTGTTTAAAGTTCAAAAGAAGGACTTTGCAGTAAACATGACGTACCAGCCGTTGCCGCACTGCAGTTGGCCTCACATCGCCTGTTTGACAGGTACCAAGGCTACACTCTCGTGTACACTGATGGCTCCGTGAACAAAGACACTGCGACAGCAGCATTTATCATTCCGGAGTTACGTGAAGAGTATGCATGTCGGCTGGGTCATCTTTCCTCTTCAACAACATCGGGGCTTGTAGCCATTTCGCTAGCCGTCAGCTTTATTAAACTCTCCACGACACCCAGAAGGTGGCTTGTAATCACGGATTCCCTGGCGGCTCTTGTGTATGTGGAAAATGCCATTTCAAGAAGAATAGGAATACGTATAGTATGCGCGATCCTGAAAGAGCTTTCAGAAGCTACGAAGTCAGGTCATCACGTGGTATTTCAGTGGGTTCGCAGTCACTGCAGAATCAAAGGAAATAAAATGGCAGATGAGTTGGCGAAAGCCGCTCATCATTACACACACACCCGCCTCATTCCTATATCCCAATGCGACATACACCGAATTTTATGAAGAGCAAAACGTGAATTATGCATATCCCCGTGGTCCCCAGACAGCACAAAGGAATCGATCTTGTACGCTGTTGACCCTAACCTTTAGTGCCAATTAGACCCCCTGCTCCCAAGACATATCGACACACTCATTCACCGCCTAAGACTCCGAACTGCCTACACAAAGCACTTCTTATTTCGGATTCAACGTGCATCATCGTCAACATGTTCGTGCGTCCACGACGACGAGGTTGTGCATCATCTGTTGCTCGACTGTCCCAAACATGACACAAATAGACAGCGACTCGAACAGGAGCTTCACACGCTGGACTCTGAGCGAACGTTTTCGTTTGCGAAAATACTAGGCCCATGGGCGTCTAGGATAAAGCTCAAAGCAATGAAAGAGCTCCAACGTTTTTTTGAAGACAGCAATGTGTCCGATAAATACTCAGCGGACTATATGGAAGGACTGCGCCGCGACGGTATGTGTGCTGTGTTGAAACAAGAGTTATTGAACTTGTAGGACGGTAATATATATATCTATATCTATATATATATATATATATATATATTTGTTTCTTCTTTTTTACCCTAACAACTATGTGGAAAGGGGTAGCCGTCACCAATCAATGATGACAACTCCCTCATTTATTTTCTATTTCAATAAAAAAAAACACGGAAACTACTTAAAAGCGAGTGAATGCGAGCCAGTTCGTAAGAATCCATGGTTAAAAACAGCGCGAAGACGCGGACAAGCAAGAACACAGGACTAGCGCTGACCGCCAACTGATGGTTTATTGTAAAACGCGCAAATATACACAGAAGCGGAAAAAAACGGGGCAGGGAAACATAAGATAGCTTTTAGCGGCGCATGCGTCCAGCGGCACATTATGGTTTAGTCATAGGTGATTAGTTACGGAGATAGCAACACTACTTGTCTGTTAGATTATATTGTTTCCCGTCCCCGTTTTTTTCCCCGTTTCTGTGTATATTTGCGCGTTTTACAATAAACAATCAGTTGGCAGTCAGCGCTAGTCCTGTGTTCTTTCTTGTCCGCGTCTTCTTCGCGCTCTTTTAACCACGGAAACATACCTTTCAAATGTTACGAGTGGTTTGTTGTGGAGCCTTTCAAAATCCCTGTCATTATGTGCGACGGTTTCCACGCAGACCAAAAATGCGCGCATTCCCCCCTCTTCGATACCCAAGCTTGAGTACGTCACTGCTTAAAGTCACACAGCATGTAGAACTACGTGCGGAAGTTATTTCGCTCCTGTACTCAGCGTCGACTCCCGAAATCCCTCTCGCACACGCTCACCAGTAGGAACCCCTTTCCTGCTTTTTCGCCAGGATGGCGCTTTTTAAACATCGAAGCTATTCTTAGTCGAGGCTTTCATGCCCGGGGTTGTGGTAGCAGTGGTCACGTGTCCTCGCAGTGGGGCGAGTAAGGCTCCGTAGGAAGGGGAGGGCTGTGTGTGCTGTTAGAGGCAAGGGCAAGAGCGGTGGATGTCGAGAGGTGAACCGTCGAGAAACACGTCAAGATGGGGTGATGATGAGCGGCAGGGGAGTGTAAAATAACGTGTCAGTATAGGTGTTCAGGAGTTTGCGCTTTGATAACGGCCAACATTTCTCAATCTCCCTATGAAGAAGCCGCCCGATGTGAGCGTCAGCGAGAATGGAAGCGAGGACGTCGCCTAGCCAACCGCGATGTTCGCGCAAGAGAGGCCGTAACTAATCACCAATGAACGGAAGACTTAAGGACTTCAAAAACAAAGGAGTACAATATGGCCTGATGAAGGATAGGCAAAAGCTTCAATATTTCAACAGTGTTCGCGAAGTGTAGCTGGCTAGATTTTTTTTCTACAATAGAACACAGCAATGAAGAGTGCCTTGTGCATCAGCGGCATCGCCACTAGTAAGTGGTAGCATGCAGTAAGTAGCATGCTCAATATAATGACAATTGTTGTATTTTACATCCTAAAACCACGATATGATTAAGAGGTACGCCGCGGTGGAGGGCTCCGAAAATTTTGACCATCTGGTGTTCTTTAATGTGCACCTAAATCTACGTAAACGGTCATCTAGGATTTCTTCTTCGCTGAAAAGTTGATGATGACATGATATTGACGTTTCACTCTTTAACATTCATCAATGGAACCTACACAACCTAAAATCTGGCATAAAAACTTAGGTGAGGCCAGCTGCCCGTCCAGGCTTCTTTGTTCATATAAAGATGGTGCACCTAATTTATGATGGCGTTTTAGTGTCATGTATTCCTTGCTCCAGCTGGACTTTTGATTTATGACTAATCGTCATGCAGCACGCGCTTTGTTTCGGGGCCTTCCACTCCTTGGGCCTCCGCCACGTGGGCCTCTACCCCGTGGCCCAGCAGCGCCGGGTCCGCTGCAGCGTCCGCCGTTACCCCCTCCTCCTCAACGCCCTGCTCCTCCACCTCCTGGGCCGCCACCTCATGCACCAAACCGCAATGGGAGTAAGTATCGCGTCTCCGTCCGATACTGTTTAAGCGCAGCACCAAATAGAATATTGGACGATCACATAATTCATACGGCGATATCTAAGAAGTACGAAGATATGAACCTCGGCTTAGCCATTCTCATTCAGGCAGTGTTTGCATTTGTTGGGCATAGAGCCACATCCGTTATCTGAAGCACGCATTCTGTCTGATCTAAATGCAATCACCAAGATAATGCAGCAATTGTGAAAATAGAGCCGAACGTTTAGCACTCTTAGCGATGTAAATTCCGTCTTTTAGCAGATTACAAACATGATGTCTGCCCTTTCCAGCTGAAATGTTTTATTGCCACTAAACTTGTAGCGAGTTCGCAAAATGCCAATTGTATTGTTACGAAACAAAGGAGACATAGCAGTCTAAAGCTATTACACCTCAATCAGCTCAGTTTCGCTGTGATAAAAGTATTTAAGATGGCCATTTCAGCAGCATAAGAGAAGCACTTCAGCCACTCTGGGGAGCAAGGCGGTTTCAAAAAAAAAAACATCTACGATTCACCACGCGATGTTGTCAACCAGATAATTGACAAATCTGTTAAATATAAGAAACCAGTTTTTTTTGTTTTCATCGACTCAGTAGAGGTATCAGCAGTTTTGAGTGCACTAAGTCACCAAGGCGAACCAAGAAGCCTTACTTAAGTACCCTAGCGGACATCTGCAAATAATGCAACACTGCGTCACTCCTACAAATAGAAGCAAGAAAACTGTGTTATAAAGAGGGGTCAGACAGTAAATATGCCCCCAATGATGTTGATTGCGCGCATAATAGTATTTAGATATCTGGACTCCGCAGAACTCTGGACAAAAAAACGAAGTAAGTATCTTAGCAGCTTCCGGTTTCAAAAAAAAATTATCGAGTACTCATAACGAGACGATAATAAAGTAGGGCTAAAAATGAATATTTTCAAGAAGAAGATAATGACCAGTCTGCAAATGAGCTACAGTTCACGATTACAAATCACCAACTATAGTCTGTAAAAGATGTATACCCAGAATATTTGCTATCAAGGAAGCCTGCTCACTAAAGGGAAGTTCACCGAAGTATTTTATGCATAAAGTACAATCACCGCATACTGCCTGTTTCAACATATGAGTCTGAAACTTGGAGGTCAATAAAGAGAGTAGGAAATGATGTTAACGACTACGATATCTGCAACAAAACACAAAATCGAAGGTGTTCCATTGAGAGATTGCAAGATGGAAGAATAATGCGGGAACCAGAAATGGGCAGGAGATATTCAGGTGACATCAAGAATAAGCAATGTGCGAGGACCGGCCATGCGTAAGCGTAGGAAAAAAACGGGGATCACTTAGAACCACAGAATGGTTAGCAAACAGTGGAAAATCAAGTAGAGGAAACAACGACTTAGATCGACTGACGAAATAAAGTTCGCGGGGATATAAGGAAATGGACGCGCACGTTGCACAGCATCAAATGTGGCTAGAAACTTGCAGGGAGAGTACACACACGCAGACACAAGATATATGTATATATATATATATATATATATATATATATATATATATATATATATATATATATATATATATATATGCATGTATGTATGCATGTACGTATGTATGTATATCTTGTGAGACGACGTCAGGTACGACGAAACGATTGTTGCGTTTACAACAAAGGCGCGCGAGCCGAAAACCGATGAAGATGATTACGATTATTTGTATGCACAAATGTAGATGAACTACACAGTCAGAGCTCACAATATATAAAACCGTTCGCGGCGATCGTTCAGCCATTTTTTACTACAGTAGTGCACCCAGGTACTTCTTCGGTCGTGTTAAAACTATCATCACCGTACACACAATAACTCGTCCGGCACCCTCTCCTCGTCTTTCCATTCATCGTCTGCTTCGCTTCCACAGCAAGTGCGCCGATTTGTCCGACGTGAGATCCAATTACTTGAATGGGCAAGAAAAACCAGTACAGAGAGAGAAAAAGAATAAGAGAAAGACAAAGCAGGATACAAATAGAGAGAAAGAGAATGAACAGACAGAGAAAGAAATACAGAGACAAGAAAGATAAACAGACAGAGAAAGAAATATGCGGCGAGAGAAAGAGAAAGGAAGTGAGTTAGAAAGAGCGAGAAAAATGGAGAAGCAAGAATGGCCACACAGCTTCATATTCCTTGAGGCTTTGCACCAATAGTGCGAAGATACCTTATTTTTTATTACCTTCAAGTGACCACATTAAATGACATTTTACAGTGTTAACGCATTCCAGTGTGAAAAACATTCAAAGCAGATTGCCTTTCGTTTGTACAAGAAATATTCAAAAACATGCAAGAATATCAACTCCTGTACGCTTAATTTGTCTTCTCCAAATCATTGAGACCATCTTACGTAATTTCGCTCTTGTATGCAAATCAGTTACTTGTTTTCAACGTTATAACTTCCAATTCTGCGGCCAGTCAATGTACTAGTGAATGATATACCACCTTATTGCATGTAAGCATGAGGTGGAAAAAATGCTTCAACAGAGAATGTCGATGGAGCCAGAGTTTTGACAGGCATTGCCGGAACGTCGACTCCAGAGACATTTCCTTTTCAAGGAATTTGTCAATATTTTCAAGCCTGCAGTTTCCCTTAAACTTGTGTGCTGTTTAGATTTCTGCGCTCAACCAAGCACGATACTATCAATTTTCTCACATTCTTTCAGGCGGAGATTTGTGCTTGTGAATGCAACGAAAGTGTTGTAACGTGTCTTAGAAATGTCCCCTTTTTATTGTTTGCGATTTTACGTCCTAATACCTTCTTTACAGGACATGGGATTTTCGGTGCACTGAATCGTTTCTTCCGTAGACAGCGTAAGTACCCTGCTTTCACTTGATCCAACTGAAAGGCAGCTGCCGTGGTAGTATATTTGTTACAGCGCCCAGCTGCTGGCCGAAGACACGTGCATTCGAACCCGGAGCGGTGGTCGCATTTCGATGAAACCGAAATGCAACTGGTCCATGCACTCATATTTAAGCACACGTTGAAGAACCTCAGGTGCTCGATATTTCCGAAGCCGTCTAGTGCGGCGTGCGTCACTATCATATGGTGGTTTTGGTTGTTCAACATCCCGCAATTAATAATTGAATTTCTTACTAGCAGCATCACCGCGATGTTTTTGAAAGCTGTTTACTAAGTTCGCGCGACTGTATATTAAAAATAGAGTGAACACTAGTGAACATGTCCTAATTTACGAAGTGTTAATCCCAGCACTTATTACCTGCGCAGCTCTATCATCCAGGTTTATGCGAGGTTCCCTTCAGATATAAGTACAAATAGCGAGCTGCATGCGCGAACTACGACGCCAGCTGTCCAGATCTGCGTATACAATGTTTGCGTAACTTTTCTAAATATACCTAATGTTACCATCTCCGCCTTCTTCTTCGTCGTACATAATGCCTGCATGCTGAGCCGAAATATCTTTTTTTCTCTGGCTGGCAAGCGTTCCTCATCAAATTACTGCGGGTCTTCGAGGCCACACTAGAAGCCGTAACTATGTTCGCTTCACCACAAGTATATGTTCAAAGAAATTCATTTACCATGTCGGTGCTTCAAAAAGCCTAACCCACTGTTGCACGAATTATGACATCATAAGGGAAGTTTTTATTTTTTTTCCTGCGCAATCGCACATGGCATCAAGGAAAGCTCTCAGTAGATGGCACTACGTCTTTTAAAACAGATCGAAGGCTATGCGCAACGTACTGAGTGTCCCAGTTTCTCAGCAAGCTTTCAAGCAAAAGCTTAAAAAATTAGAGTCACTATGTACCAAATTTAGCATACTCTGAAATAGAGGGCTAAATTTAGACAGGATGGAGAGCGCACGACAGGACCTAACACTCTGGAGCAAAATATTTACTGGTATTACGTTTGCTTTTTGATCATCCATTCAGTATGGTCAATCATTCATCCTGGAACCAGACTGAATCGATAGTAGAAAGCAGTTTTGTAGTTTAGCATAAAATGTTTAGGCTGTTTAGATAACTGGTGAAACACGCGCCTATTTTTAGTTAGAAAATAGGCAATAAAGTAAAAAACAAACTACGAGATGAGGAAAACACAGATACCTTGACTTCGTGTGTTGTCCTTTTCTGTTCCGCAATTGCACTGATTATTTGCACATATATTAGCCTTTTACATTGCCTCATGTATGAGACCAAGTAACATAGTGTAATGTCTGAGGAACAAGAACACAAATCTAGGAATTTACTGTCAGAAAGGACTTTTCCCAACTTTATGCTTCATTGAATTTTGTCTTTTTTGGACAGGGTAATTGCGACGAACACGTTATCTGTGTGCAGCGCAGAGGAAGCTAAAGTAAGTTTCGGCGATGCAGAGATTGACGGCCAGCTGACCGCAGTTTTCGTCACGAGTAGCATGGTACTACATGGTGCTCAGATGAGGGGCCATCGAAGTGGTAGGGAGTAATAGTGTAATGAATGGTCATATCATGTGCTCGCTAAGCTATCATCAGTCAGAACAGAGGAAGAGACTGAAAAAACTGCAGCTTCAGCAGGCCTGCATTCAGCAGTCCTGGAATCCAGGCCTGGAAACAATTGCAACAGAATGCTGACTATATTATTTACTGGCATTTCGTATATCTTCAATAAAGACGTTTGTGATTGGGTTAGTGTGAGTCTGCATTTCATGATGTGGGTTTTCACACTATTGTGACAAAATACTTGCCTGCCCTATGGCACTTTCGCGCTAATAAACAATTGTCAATACTATTTTTGACAAATGTTTACGTTTTTTTCACGCCACTGAGCGCGGAGGACTTTTATGGCAACCAATTTCAAGTAAGTTGTCAACCCACCTGCGCATGTTCCTGAGGTAGATAGCATAATGTGCCGTTACGTGGCCTTACAGGAAAAGCAGTGCTCGGAAAAGACTTATCAATGCAGTAACGATCTGGAAGGGGCATGACAGATGGGGTGCTGTCATTAAGACTTCCACCTAATTACGAAGATATTATCTGGTCATTTACTTCGTGAGCAGGAGAAGTATGAAGCCTCACAAATGTAGTGTAATTGTGGTAAGCTTGTGTACGTGCAGTTCTATACCGGCATGTGACACGTGAATTGAGATGTCGCACTAATAGTTGTGATGCTTCTGTCAATTTGTCCTTATTTTTATGCTAGCGCAATAGAGTCGTCGATACAGAAACAATAGATCAATACATCAGTTCCTGGTTTAACGCTACCATTACATGGTTGCTAACCATTCGCCTAAACACCATCATAAGACATAGTTGCAACCAGCGGCGGTATTGACACACAGTGAACGAGCTCGAGGTGCACGCCGAATAGACTTTCAAATTGTAGGTGGTTGTTTTCCTTGTGTTCCGCACACAAGGAGTTATTTGAGCGTTATAGACACGTTCCATAGCACGTTGCTAAGCGTGGAGATAGGAAAGACGCTCTCATCTTTAGGATGCGAAACCGTTTTCTACACGTTCAAGCAAGTGTACCCCGTTTCGATAAGTGGTCCTCATCGGTCTAACATCTTTTCAACGAGCGCTACAGCACCTTTTCCAATGCATCCCATAGGATCCTCGCCAACCTCCTTTAGGCTCTAGAAAGGCCGCTCTTCCCGCTTTAGCTGTTACTGTGCTGGGCAGTCTGCGCTGGCCGAGTGTTTTAAATGCGAAGCATATCTTAGCTAACCAAAGTCACTTTGAGCGTTTCTATCTATTTATCTATCTATCTATCTATCTATCTATCTATCTATCTATCTATCTATCTATCTATCTATCTATCTATCTATCTATCTATCTATCTATCTATCTATCTATCTATCTATCTATCTATCTATCTATCTATCTATCTATCTATCTATCTATCTATCTATCTATCTATCTATCTACATCTGGGTGCTCTCGTGATCGCCTCCTTAACCTGGTGTAGACCAAAATTGGTATGAGAAGCTAACAGTGAAGGATATGACTGTCTGGTCATTACATGAATAACCTGAAAATCCTGTCACGTACGTCCTCAAACCATTTCCCCCAGATACATTTGGCACATACCTGGAGACCTCGGGCCGCGGTGCGCGGGTATGCTCCACAAGTGAATGATAGTTTATATCTACACATGAACGACGAGAACAGATATTAGTAATATAAATGCGAGAGCGTTAAGAAAATGATACATCGCCAGCGTTGGCCCGACGAGTGCGAACAAGAAAAATCAGCAACCCGGCAGTAATCAAACCCAAGCATTCCGTATGGCATTCCTGCATTCTACCACAGACCCACGCCATCTTGAAAGTGCTTTGGAAAAAGACCCTGTGCAGGTGCAATATCGGTGGAACGTCAATTGTGGTTGTGATACTGGCCGTCCAAATTTATAACCAAGAAAGAAACATTACATATGTACCCCTATGATACAAGTGTCATGTCGCGCTAACGTGTATAGCGTTCCAGTGTTGGCTCCGCTTTCACAGCAGTCTGTAAGCATTGTATTTGTATTCCTCTGATTAAGCCAGATATATTCAAGCGTCGCTCGACCCCGGATGAATACCGTAACGAAAGTTCAGTATGATATTCACACCATCGCACCGTAAAGTGTGCTTCGTTTCGATCATTCTGACGTCTGTGCTATAAAGTGAGTACTGACGTTCCGTCAGATCATAATTTACCTTTTAAACGCCAATGTCGTGGACGTTTTAGGTAAGCCCAAGATGTGCACACAACTACTACGCTCACGCAAACACGTCGATTCATCTCGTAACGCTTGGCTCAAAGTAAAAAAAAATGCAGCTTAGACAATTACTCGCCGACTGCTTCACATAAAACTGATTCTCACAAGGCGTGGGATCTGCCGATTTTTTTTAAGATTTGTTACATCTTTGAGGGTAACAACTGCCTTTCTGACCAAGTATATTATATGCGCAATGCACACTCTCTGTCGGCATGAAATGTATAGGGGAAACACACACAATGTGCGACGACGAAGAACCATGAATGGGTAGTAAGGGTCATTGCGTATTGAGAGGTGTCTGTTATAAATGGAGGTTGGGTGGGTTACAGCAGCACTTTTATACGCTAGTCTCCAGCAGATAGTTGCCTGCATAGACTGAATACTCCAGCGCCTTCAAGGGACCAGTGGTTTATTTTGGAGCATTGAAGTGCAACCTTTCGCGCCCTCTATTGAGCGGCGGAAGAAACTCGTGCACTATAAAAACACCTCCCAATAAAGAATGAATAAACAAAACTTGGAGGACGCTTTGGCTTCGCCTTCAAGAGTAGAACGTGATATCGTAATTGGTCCCCGCTTGCACTGGCTTCTCAATCACTAGCCTAGCTTCGTTTCTCTATGGACACCTCAACGATGCCGCAAAGAAAGGAAATTATGTGCGTGTGTAAAGTGGCCGCTTCAAACTGTCCTATAATGCCTACTGCGAGTACAGTTGCGAAGTGCATACTTCGGCATAGTTCTTTCTTTCGAGAATGTTTGGGGCGTTAAACCCCAGGTATTATTATAAAGTTAGTTTGAGAATTGGCGAAGTGCTCACTACGCGTCGATAAGGCAACACGCGCAGCTGTCCACGTCGTTGATGTAGTTGCCGATAATGATGATTAAGTATGCATGTGTGCATTGTAATTGGTGAGCCTTTAGGCCAACCACTCGTCGCGCACTTCAGATGCTTTGACGCCTGCTTCTATGCTGCGAATTTGGCACGCAGTATCACATGTGTTAATGGCACTGCTCACACTACATAACACTCATGTAATGTTTTTATCTGGAACAATTTCAAGCACGGGCGTGGCTCTCCGGTAGAACATATTGTTGCCATGACAAAGTCGTGGGTCCGATTGTTACAGGAACCGAATTTTTTGTTGTTCCTTTATTGGCACCTGTCACGGATTTTTCGCTCACAACCAGAAACACTGACGCGCCCGCACACTCTGAAAGCTAGTGTCTTCACAACGAGGCTGCTAATTGGATTATTGCAGCAAGAGCTTCGCTATCCTTTGTTGGCGTCTGAAGTGTTACGTGACGCGTGGTTAGGTGAAGTCTAATTAGGACAGACAGGGTGGACAAATCACGGTTCCAAAGGTTCTGCAATCTACTACGGCTGCACGCCCAGTACGTTAGCACCCTGCCTTAGTGTTGCGTTACTTCAGCTAATCCTCACTTGGGGTTAATGGACAGATAACATTTTAGGTGACAGATCAGCGCAAAGCAGGGCACAGCACAAATGAGGAATGAGGAAAGCAATGTTGCTGTAAGGTGACAACTTCAACGTAAACCATCACAGAGGGCAAACAAGAAACGAGGTATCGCTGATTTTCACGCTCGGTAGCACCCGATCATGCATACCCGGGTACCCAATGTTTACACAAGAATGAGTCAACGTTATTTAGGTCAACGACATACTTATTGCAAGAGCCAATGAGAATATATCTGGCAAGCTCAGAGTTTTAGGTGCGCGGTACTTCAGGGGCCTGGCTTGTCGCCCATCCATAGATATCATGGGGCGTGAGCGTGCTCAAAATCAAGTGGTAAATAGATGTGTAATACAAGGCTATCAAATCCAATGCTCACAGCAGGTTTAAATTTATTGAAGAAGATCTGAAATAACTAACAGCGATAACCAAGAACTGATTGCAACAATTGACTTAAAATTGCTAAAAACATTGAAAACATGCGGCTAACTCTGGCGATGTGCAAGAAAAATCACGGTTCCGTAGGTCCTGCAATGTCGAACTGCATGTTGCCAACCCCGCCACCACCACGCTAAGTTGCCAACTGCTTCTCCTACCGGTTCTACTACGATGTTACATCTGAAGGGGCAACAAACCTGATTGAACTCGCTGCAGGCAACAGGTATCCCAACTGCCGTAGCAAGCAGGAAGTCAGTAAAGCGCAGCATTTTGTAGCGCGTGTCGCACGCCGACTTTCTGAATCTTCCTAACAAGATTCTAGTCGCGCCGACAAATCCAACATGCTTACCTCAATCATTGATGACACCGACGGTTTGGTAAATGAAGCAGTGGGAACCCTACAAACAGGAGTCACTGGTTGCCCGTGCTACGCACTTCCTCAGGTTTCACGTTAGTGGAGCTGCTTTTAACGCAGTATTTTGCACTACAACAATCTCTATGCTGGAACAAATTGTTTGCCAGGTCATTGAACACCGGTTGTCTCAATGAATTATCACCTGAATTACCACCACAACTCAGGCAGCCAGTCAACTTTATTTGACTCCCAGGAGCTTCTGCTGGGAACCTGCGGCCGCGTCGGAAACATGTCAGCAGTCGCTTTATAAGGAATGTGCTTTCATGCCTGCTAACGTTGCCCAGTGTTGTATAAATTAGGATACTGTTGACTAATCCTGCCATATATTGCTTTCGTGTTACCAATACAACTAGTCCTCCTTACGCACGGCTTCACAATAGCTTCGGAGTGAAGTCTCTGCGAAATTGTCAATGAGATCACATTCTGGCGGTTGGACTCGCCGTTCGTTCTTCTCGTGCGAAATAGACAATATATAAATGTACGAACACACTTTCGCTGATATTTTTTGCGGCATACAATGCAGATACATCAAGCAGCATCAACGAGAGGTCTGCAGACGGGTTTTGCTTCTTCGTTTTATTGTTAGACTTTCTGATAATGCCCAGAGAAGGCTTGCTCTGTAAATGTCAAACGTATCGCCGCATATGCGATATCACATGTCAGAATTAGAATTGACACTGCAAAGAAAAGAACCGATCAATTACCAAGATGCCTTAACCGATACCAACTGCAACATATCATTCTTCGATTGCCCGATCTCATTGTACTGTCTGAGAGGGAAAAAATATGTTTTGCGTTTAGAAGGCGTGTTACTATGAACCGAGCGCGGTGCATCTTATCCCCACTGATGTGACTGCATGTTGCCAACCCCACACTTTGTCATATGTTTTCGGTCTGTCCACAACTTGCATCTGTTGCTATTGTCATGGTTACTGTACCGCTTCTACTTACTTGAGATTATCTGCTGCGTTCTTGGCAGCGATCAAGGAAGAGTAAGTTTAATGTTTTTGTACGCGAAATAGTGCGGTATATATTATATGTTGGAAATGGTTGAAAATCACTGACGTTGTGTTATTTCTTTTTTTAAGCGATAAATCAGCCTTTTGAAATACCAACGGTGGACCTAGCTAGAGCGCGTGACCATTTTGAATAAATGTTATTCTGCGAGCACGCTATCTCGTGAGACTATTTGCTCCAAAAATCAATAAACGTTTAGCACGTTTAATTGACGTTAACAAAAGATAGATAGATAGATAGATAGATAGATAGATAGATAGATAGATAGATAGATAGATAGATAGATAGATAGATAGATAGATAGATAGATAGATAGATAGATAGATAGATAGATAGATAGATAGATAGATAGATAGATAGATAGATAGATAGATAGATAGATAGATAGATTGATTCAGCAGGTGCACGTGTTGTGGAAATCGGTTTCATGTGAAGCAGTCAGCGAGTACTTCTATGCTGCATTTTATGATTTGAGCCAAGCGTTACGAGGTGGATCGACGTGTTTCTGCAAGTTTAGTAGCTGTGGGCACATCGTGGGCTTACCGGGCACGTCGGCAACACTGGCGTTTAAAGGGTAACTTATGGTGCGACGGAACATCAGCCCTCACGTTAGAGTACATACATCAGTATCATCGAAACTAAGTGCACTTTACGGTACAGTCATCTGAATAATATATGTTACTTTCGTTAATGTATTCCTCCGGGGGTCGAGCAATGATTCCATTTATCTTGCTGAATCATAGGAATGCAAATGTATTGTTTATTAGACTGCTGTATAAGCGGACTAAACACTCGAACCACGGACGTTCATTTGATATGACGCCTGTATCGTCTGACGCGTGACGTCTGGCGTGACGTGACGTGACGCGTGGCGTCTGTCGTCTGACACCTGCAACGAGCGCCAGTGTGTCGGAGCGGAACGGAAACCGAAAACAAAAAAAAAACATATTTCTGACCGGAACGAAAACGTAACCGAAACTCTACCTGTTATTTCGTGCTGGAGTGAAACCGAAATTTGTTCGATCGTTTTTCGGGTCACGAGAAAACCTGACAATCCGGAGCAACTGAGCTCATGCTACGTGAGCAGTTATGCATATCTCAGGGCACAGTATTAGCGCGTACCTAAGGGAGGAATTTGAATGCAAAGATATCTTGAAATTTTGCGAAAAACGAAAACAGTGGCAACCACAGATGCTTATAATAACGCAAGTGGACTTTTGCGCGCCTGTCACGCAGCCCAAATTGGAGAGGGCATTGTGGCGCTGAAATTTGTTACAGCGAAAGCTATTATGAGATCACAACAGCAGATTTTGGCGCCATAGTTGTCCGCCACCGCCGGTGTCCATGACCGCTATCGCGCGAAATAAGAAAAAAATGAAATCAGAAAGAAATATGTACGAACGCATGGGATTGTAACCCGCGCCCTTCACGTGACAGTTGAGTCTTTCACAACAGCGCCAAGCGGGTGCTTGTAAATACTTCGCAAAAATACTCTATACAGGCTTCATGTCGGGCAAGGAATCGTGTTAACATACTGTTACGAGATGCACCAGGGTCTCGTAGGTAGCATGACACGAGGGCCAAAGGACTGGGCTGGGAAGATCCAGGCAGTGACAAGGCAAAAGGTAGCCAACGAAAAAAAACGTTTAATACATGACGAGGACAAAGCACACACAACGCATGTGGAAGAAGAAGCCCCCGACGCTCGATGCGCCGACCTTTTATGAGCCGTCAGACGCTAAGAGGAGGAGGGCGCAGCCCGCTGTTCGGATGCGTCCGGCGTCTCCGAGAAACGCGTCCAGTGTCTCTGAGAGGGACGCGAGCAAGGAAGAGAGCACTGCACAGGGGTCGCGCGTTCTTCACCTTAATGCAGCTCGGTTCTTAGGCACTTGCCCAGGTAGTCGTGCTCGGGGTCTAGCCTGTGGGAGCCTTTACGGTGGTGGGTCGTAGCGCGATCGTAACAGCTTCTCCGCCGGGGCATCGTTGTCCCGATGGACAAGGGTCAGCAACCACTGTCCAGAGGGATACTTTGCGGAAATCTGAAGTGCGCGTTGCTGGCGACGCTTGGACTCGCTGTCGTTCGCGGCACAATTGTCGTCCTGGAAAGTGCACCACGATAAGGCGACACAGCAACACCCATTACACACACCGCTGTATGTATGGCTTCCCTTTGGTGCGTCGGTTGTGAAATCTCAAAACAGTTTTGGCCTTGTTGTACGTTTTCAGAAGTGCGATCTTGATGGTGGCTTCACTAGAAGTACCTCGGTGATAGCAGCCCAG
Organism: Rhipicephalus sanguineus; assembly: GCF_013339695.2. Classification (NCBI taxonomy): domain Eukaryota; kingdom Metazoa; phylum Arthropoda; class Arachnida; order Ixodida; family Ixodidae; genus Rhipicephalus; species Rhipicephalus sanguineus. The sequence continues at coordinate 85,365,942 of NC_051183.1, read as the reverse complement.
AAGCGCCAGACAATTCACCCAAAGACCTACCAGGCTCAGTTTAAAACAATAAATAATGTTGGCAGGCGACAGGAACAAAAATCCAATGCCCAACGCATTAGCCAGTACCTCAATTCTCAAAGTGAAAGGAACACATTTTTTTTAAAAAACAAATAATTACATTTTGCTAGACACTGCAGACGCGAGTTTGCAATACATTCAGGCACACTTGTTATTCGAAGCAGCCACTTAAGCGCTCTGCATTACCGCTCATTTTTCTTTTTTTTCGCCGAAGACGACGTCTCGCCTTTCTCTATATTGCCGGAACAAAATGCCATTGCTCTTTGGGACAGCCACATTTTTCCACGGTAGCTTGCCCTTGCGCCTCCGGAAACGCGGCATCTGTTCTAGCAACGGTTCTAGCGTCTAGATCGGCAACGCTTTCTGGAGTTGGGCCATCCGCGTTCGGCTGTGGCGCTTCGCAAGCGTCTATCAAGGCAGGTGGATCATAGTCCGGCTGCCTAGAAAGTTTTTATGCTTTTGAGCGGGTAAGCGGGCAAACCTCCCCCTGTTCAAAACAAGTTCCCATTTTCCTCAGAAACATTTCTGATTTATTCGAAAATAAGTAGGAATACTGTGGCGGAAGTCTGGCCGAAACCGCAGCTTCAGTAGTGAACGTTCCAAAGAGCCCCTCGATACGGACGCGCGCGAGTGGAAGACAAACGCTGGGCTCCTGCACCACCTGTCGTATCCATGCACACTCGCCAGTGAAGTCGTTGGCGCTGACATAAGATGGATGAACGACATCCATGGTGGCTGCGGAATCTCTAAGTACCCTGCAGCGCTTTCCGTTCACCGTACACTCTTTCATGAACGGCTTAGGTAGCTCTAAGTTCTCATCGTCGGCACTGACATACGAGAATACAAGACTCTGATTTCGGCATCCTGAGGCAAGGTGCCCCGGTTGATGGCACTTATAGCATGTTATCGGCTTCTGCGCTTCAAACTGCTTGTTCTTCTCGTCTTTAAATGCAGCTTTAGGTAACGTCTGCTCAATTTCCTTCTCTGGATCTGGGCCTTTCGCGTTACCGTTGCGTCTGAAAAGCTTTGGGGATCCATTCTCCGCGCCTTGCTTCGGAAACGCGTCGAGCGTCCGCCCTTCACTTTGCTGCGATGCATGACGCGACGCGTATTCCTCCGCGAGCTCTGCCGCTTTTTCAACTGTGGTCACGTCGGGCCTGTCGAGGATCCATAACCGCATTCGGTCAGGAATTGTGTTGTAAAACTGCTCTAGGCACAGGCACTCGACAACCTTCGCCATGTCTCCGTAAACTTCCGCACTTCTTAGCCATTCAACGAAGTTGAGCTTTAAGTTGTATCCGAACTCAACGCACGACTCGTTTTTCAACTTAGTGGCTTTTCGAAAGCGCTGCCGAAACGCTTCTGGAGACAGGCGGTACCTCCTAAGAAGACTGGATTTTACAATATCGTAGTCCTCATACTGCTCTGCGCTAAGTCTCCCCATAGCGTCCGCTACCTGGCACGGCAAAACGGTTAACAGGCGCTGTGGCCGTGACGCCTTAGAGAACTTCATTCTTTGGCAAGTCCGTTCAAAGTTCACGAGAAACATTCCAATGTCCTCTCCTACTTGGAAAGGCTGCATTAAATCCTTCATACTAAAATTTTCTCGCGCTTCTGCGACTGGCAGGTGCGCTTCGACGCTAGCCGCCTTCGCGTTCTGCAGTTCCAGCTCTAAGCGCTTTAATTCGAGCTCGAGCAATAGTCTCTCTTTCTCATCAGCACGCCTCTTTTCATCGTTTGCCTGACGCTCTTTCTCATCAGCCCGGCTCTTCTCTTCGTTTACCTGGCGCTCTTTGACAATTTCCCAACATTCTAGAAGCTCGCTGTCGTCTGCTTCCAAGGCAAGCAAAGCCTGAATAATTTGCGGCTTCCGCATGGCGTTTCCCGCTTCCACTCCCAATTCTGCGCATAGCAACAACAATTCAGGCTTGCGTAGAGAATTGAGATCCATGACCAGCTCAGACGCTGAACCCCTCTCCCTATCCATTCTTTATCAGCTACCGCCAAGTGCGATAACGCAAAGGGACCTGCCAGCTTCAAGCTTCAAAGCTATTCTTAAAAGCCTGGCAAATCTCAAAGGAGAAAAGTCCGACACTCACATAGCTGCAGTCACGGGCTTCGTTGTGATGTCCACGGTTCAGCTGGCACAAGTTGCAAGGTCCACTGCAATCCCGCCTCTGCCATCCAGTTGTTACGAGATGCACCAGGGTCTCGTAGGTAGCATGACACGAGGGCCAAAGGACTGGGCTGGGAAGATCCAGGCAGTGGCAAGGCGAAAGGTAGCCAACGAAAAAAAACGTTTAATACATGACGAGGACAAAGCACACACAACGCATGTGGAAGAAGAAGCCCCCGACGCTCGATGCGCCGGCCTTTTATGAGCCCTCAGACGCTATGAGGAGGAGGGCGCAGCCCGCTGTTCGGACGCGTCCGGCGTCTCCGAGAAACGCGTCCAGTGTCTCTGAGAGGGACGCGAGCAAGGAAGAGAGCACTGCACAGGGGTCGCGCGTTCTTCACCTTAATGCAGCTCGGTTCTTAGGCACTTGCCCAGGTAGTCGTGCTCGGGGTCTAGCCTGTGGGAGCCTTTAGGGCTCATTCACACTGAGGAATCCGCCCGCCACAGCGACCGGAATTCGCGCGCCGCCGAAATTCCACATTGTTCACACTACTTAGCAACCGCACCGCCGAAACTAGGGGGTCTAGTTGTCATCGTCGCTTCGCGCGAAGGAACGCTGGCATCGACGCGCTCGGCGTTGTGTGCGCGTTGCGTCATGGCGAAGCGCATAAACAGGAGCAGGGTCGTCGAACTGCTGGGCTTGCTGGAAAGGAACTTTCTGGCGACGTCTGACGAGGAGAAACATGCATTCGCCGAACAAGAAACGACGCAAGCAGTTGTGGGTGGTTCGTCCTGATTTGCAAGACGCGAGAAGCTTGGTCGAGCCCAGGTAATGCTACCCGTTTTGCGAGATCGCGATGAGGTATTGCAAAGATGCTATTCGCGACAACATTTGGCAGTTGTCGACAGCTACAGGAGGATTACGAAAGACATCGCTGTTGCTGCGGGCTTCGACGACTGCGATATCACAAGCGCGCCGCCATTTTTCAAATGTTCCACTCGCGTTCCGATTGGTTCGCGGTGAAGGAATCCGGCGCCAGCTGCCGCAAAAATCGGTCCAGGACCGATCGGCGCGGAATGGGCTTTTCCGGCGGATCTCGCTGCCGCCGAAGCGGATTCCGCGCACTCTCGCCGCCGAATCTCTCAATGTGAACGCACCTTTACGGTGGTGGGTCGTAGCGCGATCGTAACAATACGTAATACAGCGTGCCACAAGAGTAAACTAACAACCAGTCATCACAAAATGGTAATTGCACAAAGAATGTGTTGTTAAATGCTTCCCCCCACTGGAAAGTGCTGAGCCATCATTCTTCGTCGTCATCAGCCACAGGAGCAAGTGCACATAATGCCTTACAGATGTGTAGTGGGTACCACGATTCTCCGGAGAATGATGAAAAATGGCATAGTGAGAGCTTCTCTACTTCAGAAAAATGACAATGATCTATGGCGTAGTGAGTATCTTGCATGTGTACTTGTACTAGTTGCCCCAAGACACTTTACAACTGGCTCTACAAAGGCCGCTGTTCTAGCTTTCGTTGCGACTGTGCTGCGTGTTCCGCGCCGGCCTGGTGATTTTTTTATCAGAACAACGCTCTCGCACACCAGGGAGTAAACACAATGACGTGCTTCTGCTGAGATCGTGCGCACACCCTTGACAGAAAGAATTGCGTCCGCTAAAAAAATTGTTAATGATTTTTTAGAAAGTAAATGCCATGACTTTGAAGGGTATACTGGTTTGTGATAGTTGGTAGAAATTCGTGGTAGTTACTTCCGCTTCTCTGAAGAACGTGCTTTGCCCCTGTCCCACTTTCTTAAGAGGAGGGCAAGTAACTACATCACAAATCTAATGTTTTTTTTTATATTTACTTTAACCACAAACTTTTGCATACAAAAAAAAGTTACGAACCGTAACGGAACATTTTTTGTTCGTTCGGGAACAGGAACGGAAAGGAACTTTTTGCCATCAAACGAAACTAAAACCGAAACGAAAAAATTCGGCAGATCCCACGCAATGCAGGAATCGGCTTCATGCGAAGCAGTCAACGAGTACTTCCATAGACGTCAGACTCTGCCCAGGCGGCGCTGCGAAAAACACCGCCACCAGCGCCCTCATCGTAGCCCTGGCACTAACTGGGTAGTGCAACGAGAGCCGCCCGCAAGCGAATGTGCATAGGCCGCAATATAATCTTCCTCTTTCGTTGGTGTCGAGGCGCGGTTTCCTGAAAATCGAGGACCTGGAAAGCTTCTTCCGCCAATCCACGCTTCAGAAACAAAGGAAGCTGATCAAAGCGAACTGCGAGTACAATGCAAAATAAGTTTTAGTTATTCCCGCGCGCTGCAACGCGCAAGTACAAGCAAGCATCACACGACACCAAGTTCGTGCAAGCCCCCCGACAACCGTTCTCTAGAGCCTAAATGCGTTAAAATCGGGTATATACGTATGCCACGGCGATAAAGTACCTACATACAAGATCAATTTACTTAGCTATGCATCTTACGATCAGTGGTACAAAACTCGGTTCATCAGGGGCGAATGGCTCCGGCGATTTTCGCCTTTTCAGTTGCATTCTCCCTTAATTCATCTCTCGCTTCCTGTGCATTGGAGTGTTTTATTACGCATCCTCAAATAGTCTTTTGATGGTTCGTCTTCCGTTTGTATGTACTGCAAATGGGGATACGTGCGTGTCCACTTTCGCGGGGTACAACCAAAGGCAAAACCGTGGCCTCCGAGATAGCTACGGCAACCGCGGAGGACACGGGCGAAACAAACCTGAAGGGGGCCACGACCAACATTCTGCGATTTACTTGTATGACGCACGTGGTGTTAGCTAGTTAGAACCAGAACTCTGAGCCTTCAAAACGTACATACGTCCGCGATGCTGTGTTGTGACGACCAACCCGTCGCGGTGTGCGTATCACGCGTCTCCAGTCTGCCTCTAGCTGCTCACTTCGTGATACACGACAAGCATCGCGGTCAGAGCCTCTGCTGAGCTTCATAGTCACCCTAGCAAAAATTCCCAATAAAATACCAATAGCCTATTGGGTTATTGACACCTATTGGTCTATTGGTTCTATAGGTCTATTGGAACTGTATTCGGCTATTGGTCTATTGGTTCTATATCAGGCTACTGGACCTATATTGGTGTATTGGTTCTCTATTAGCCAATTGGAATTATACTGGCCTATTGGTTCTATATTTGCCTGCTGGCATTGTATTAGTTTTGTATTTGCCCACTTAGCCCCATTAGAATTAGTCTTGCGCAAGTGTTTTATGGGTGTCTTGTCGTCATGCAGAAGGCCCACACTGTGGCAGCGCCCCTGCAGTGATAATCACAGTGGATGAATGAGGCATATGTTCAAATATATTCTCAAAATCAAAACTACAAGTGCTTCTTCTGGCCCTTGATGATGTTGCCGATCTTGCGGGCGACTATATTGCCAAGGCAACTATGTCTTGTGTCAATTTCTTCTGGACTGCCTCATCCGCACTCGAGGAAGTGCCTGAAAGATTCTGTAGATAAACAGAGCCATGAAACCAGAAAACAGTAACACATGTTTAATTAAAGTTTGCCTTCGAAGCAACGTATAGAAAGTAGGCGGCACAGTGAGAAATTATCTAGACCTTAATTCACTGCACATGTTCACAATGTTGCAGGAGCTGAACTGTAGCAAAAAACTGAGTGAAATATTACACACCCAACTGTGGCTTATTGCGTGGAAGAAAACAGTATATCGGCAAAATTTTGCGGCAAGGAAGGAAGGAAAAGAAAGGGGCAAATTTTTTTTAAAAAATTAAGCAGCACCTTATCCCGTTTACACGCTTGCGTCCTGTGTTTTTTGAGCTGTACCCAAGAATGAACTGCAAACTCGTCCTTAAATTACAGCAAACTCAATAAAGCAAAGAAGATGACTCTTAAGGGCTCGTTTTCTTTGTTAGACACAATATTAATGAGAACTAACTCATTAATATTGTGTCTAACAAAGAAAACGAGCCCTTAAGAGTCATCTTCTTTCCTTCATTCATAGCAAGGGTCTCGCTCTGGCAGACTTGATGCCTTCAGGTAGTATGCGAGGGATTATTGGTCAGCTGCCAGCTCGTAATAAGATCACGTGCTACGTGACGCCAGAAAGGCAGAAAAAGAGTGTTCCACACTCGCCGCCATGGCTGCGACTGGCGCTGACTAACACTCCAAGGTTTAAATGCACATATATACCCCATAAAGTGGACGGGAGGATGACCGCCGCCGTAGCTCAGTGGTAGAGCATCGGACGCGTTATTCGAAGGTCGCAGGTTCGGTCCCTGCCGGCGGCAGGTTATCTTTTCGTCCACTTTACTTTCTTCACATTTATATTCTAAATACTACAGATAACACCCCCTATACTTTCCTTGGCGTTATTGTCTGTTAGTTCTCATTAATATTGTGTCTAACAAAGAAAACGAGCCCTTAAGAGTCATCTTCTTTCCTTCATTCATAGCAAGGGTCTCGCTCTGGCAGACTTGATGCCTTCAGGTAGTATGCGAGGGATTATTGGTCAGCTGCCAGCTCGTAATAAGATCACGTGCTACGTGACGCCAGAAAGGCAGAAAAAGAGTGTTCCACACTCGCCGCCATGGCTGCGACTGGCGCTGACTAACACTCCAAGGTTTAAATGCACATATATACCCCATAAAGTGGACGGGAGGATAACCGCCGCCGTAGCTCAGTGGTAGAGCATCAGACGCGTTATTCGAAGGTCGCAGGTTCGGTCCCTGCCGGCGGCAGGTTATCTTTTCGTCCACTTTACTTTCTTCACAATTATATTCTAAATACTACAGATAACACCCCCTATACTTTCCTTGGCGTTATTGTCTGTTAGTTCTCATTAATATTGTGTCTAACAAAGAAAACGAGCCCTTAAGAGTCATCTTCTTTCCTTCATTCATAGCAAGGGTCTCGCTCTGGCAGACTTGATGCCTTCAGGTAGTATGCGAGGGATTATTGGTCAGCTGCCAGCTCGTAATAAGATCACGTGCTATGTGACGCCAGAAAGGCAGAAAAAGAGTGTTCCACACTCGCCGCCATGGCTGCGACTGGCGCTGACTAACACTCCAAGGTTTAAATGCACATATATACCCCATAAAGTGGACGGGAGGATGACCGCCGCCGTAGCTCAGTGGTAGAGCATCGGACGCGTTATTCGAAGGTCGCAAGTTCGGTCCCTGCCGGCGGCAGGTTATCTTTTCGTCCACTTTACTTTCTTCACATTTATATTCTAAATACTACAGATAACACCCCCTATACTTTCCTTGGCGTTATTGTCTGTTAGTTCTCATTAATATTGTGTCTAACAAAGAAAACGAGCCCTTAAGAGTCATCTTCTTTCCTTCATTCATAGCAAGGGTCTCGCTCTGGCAGACTTGATGCCTTCAGGTAGTATGCGAGGGATTATTGGTCAGCTGCCATCTCGTAATAAGATCACGTGCTACGTGACGCCAGAAAGGCAGAAAAAGAGTGTTCCACACTCGCCGCCATGGCTGCGACTGGCGCTGACTAACACTCCAAGGTTTAAATGCACATATATACCCCATAAAGTGGACGGGAGGATGACCGCCGCCGTAGCTCAGTGGTAGAGCATCGGACGCGTTATTCGAAGGTCGCAGGTTCGGTCCCTGCCGGCGGCAGGTTATCTTTTCGTCCACTTTACTTTCTTCACATTTATATTCTAAATACTACAGATAACACCCCCTATTCTTTCCTTGGCGTTATTGTCTGTTAGTTCTCATTAGCAAACTCAATAATCACTTACTATCTGTGACGTGCTCTTTTTCACGATGGTGGTGCGACTATCATACCTAGAGCATGCCACTAAATCTCAATTTAAAGATGGCATGAAATAAATTAACCTAGGGTAGATTCACGATGAGGCAACGGTAATATGTAAGACAGTAGTAAAGACAGCCTAGATTCCATATCGTTGCAAGCCCAACACAGCAGTCAGGCTGCAATGAGTTGGAAATAACACACGTGCTGCATGTTACGTGCTTATGCAATTAAGCCAACAACATTAATAAACCAACTCCTGCGATAGCCCTAATTGGGCTGCAGTATGTAAAAATAAAAAAAAATATGAAATAAAAAATCGCACCAGTGCAGTACATATGCTATGCACATTTTGTATAATGAATTATCATGTGGCCTTCTGTGGTTCTTGTGACATTATGTCGAACAAGCATGATAAGCCGATTGGCGCGCACTACAACACACAAACCGCATCGACTAGAGCGTTTTACTATGAGGCGATAAACTCGTTTTCGGCTTAACACGCACGTTGTAAATACTTACAAAGGGCTTGCGAAACTCCAACTACACTCACGAGCAGGGCGCCTGTCCTTTACCTCTAATCAATGCTACGTTTTTTTGTGCATACTGACAAACACAAAAACGAACTGCAATAATATATGCGCTCAATCATTCAACTTCTGAGAGCGTGTGGACTTGCAATCGAGGCGTCGCTGGTCTCGCTGTCATCAAATACCGGAGACAAAGGACGAGGGACTCGTTTTCCCGACCTTTCAGCTTCGTCCCAAGTTTGAATACAAAAAAAAGGTGATATCAAATAAATACTAAATAGGAGTAACTACCATGCCCACTCAACTCACCAAACAATCGGAGCACATGGGCCTTGTTGCTCGTCTTGCCATGATTCTTGGTGCCACTTTGTAGAGTCGAAATCGGTCGAAATCCAAGACATTTATGGCTCAGAACGTCTCCATCTGGTGCACGCTGAACACAGTGTTCACGTTATCGTCGAAAGCAAACATCGTGTAAGCAGGCTTACGTGAAGCATCGAGATCACACAAAGCGCGCGCTAGGGCGACAGTGGACAGACACAACGTTTTGGCTTAGCTTGGCCGCAGGCAGGGCTTGTCTTCGTATCGGCCGAGCGCGGATGGCGCGCCAAACTCACGGTCGGTAACGGTCGGTCGCGTTTCCAGATCCACAATTCTTTCTCCTGTATCTTTACAGCACTACTTATATTGCTTAGCAGAAATAGTTATAAACTTTACATATTATCCAAAGCTTATCTTAAAGCTTAGCACATGGCTTAGCCTGCTTAACCAAGGAACGTGTAAAAAAAAAAAGTTCACACATGCAGCGTCGCCACGCCGCGCACCGTCTCACTTTTTTTTGTCACCTGGCTGGTTCTATGCCGGCTGTGATCTCGTGGCGGTTTCTTTATTATTATTCTGTGGTGTCTGTGTTGTCGATTCCTTCGCAAGTTCCTCGTTAGCGTGTTTTACTATAGTGCCCGTTTACCGCAAGGCATGTACGGAGACGCCGTACCGCCGTGGTCGACAGGCAGCCTTTTTATATAACTCTTTTAGTCGCGTGAGTTGCTAACTGCACACGGTGTCCCACGGTGTACGATTAAGCTCAATCGGGATCAGACTTATCAAAAGTGAATTGATCCCGTCTGCAGCTTGCGTATATAGCCAATCATGATCAAGAAATTTGATCGGGATCGGGTCCGACGCGCTCAATCAGTCATAAGATGTTATAAACAGCTACCAATAGGCGGTAGCTGTTTGAACAATAAAACTCCTGTTGGCCTTATACATCTTCTGTTAGTACATTAAGAAACCAATAGGAGTACTTATTTGACCAATACAACTCCTATTGGCCCAATAAGTCACCGATAGGCAGCACCGATTTGACCAATACAACTCCTATTGGTCCAATAAGACACCAAAAGGCAGCCCCTATTTGACCAATACAACCTCTATTGGTCCAATAAGACACCAATAGGTGGTGGCTATTGGTGTCTATTGGTACCCATAGAAGTCTTATACAACCAATACAGCTCCAATAGATGTCCTATAGAACCAATAGCGATTTCCTATTGGACCAATAGGAAATCCTATTGGTATTTTTGCTAGGGCAAGGTTACCACGGTTTTGCATCAGGGCTACGCAAAACAACAGCATAGCCACACATTCATGCCACCGGCTGTGGAGAACGCGGGTACTTCGCTTACCCAACACGCTCGCAACGGCCCGTATCCAGCGCTCTCGCCTTTCTCCTTCGTACGACAACTATGGAAATCGGTAAAACTGAACGTTGTTATTCAGTCTTTTACGTCCGTGGCAATTCACAACGCAACAGTGCGTCTTTTGCGGAGTTTCTTCGTAGCGTGCGGAGGGCTCTCGTCTGCTGCTGTTTTCGCCGTCGTTCAAGCGAGTGATCCAGCAAACACTTCACGACGGCTCCGTGGCGCGTCCGACTAGCGGAGAGCAATTCACAGCTCTCGTTCTGAGTGCTAAATGCGCAAACACGCGCGATATTAAGCTCAATCGTTGTTTCGCACTCGCTGGTTGCACCTGGTCCCATAGCAAACTGTGCGAGAGAGCCGGTCTATGCACTACTCAATACTTCTCCGACAGGTGGCGCCACACATCTTGGAAACTCCAGAGTCTGACGTCTATACTGTATTTTATGGCTTTGAGCGAAGCGTTGCGAGGTGGACCGACATATTTTTCTAAGTGTAGTAGCTGTGTACACATCGTGGACTTACCAGGCACGTCGACAACACTGGCGTTTCAAGGGTAATTTATGGGGCGACGTGACGTCAGCCCTCACGTTAGAGCACATACGTCACTATTATTGAAACCATGTGCACTTTATGGTGCAATCATGTGAATATCATACGTAACTTTCCTTAATGTATTCCTCCGGGGCGAGGAATGCTTCAACACAGCTTGCTGAATCATAGGAATACAAATGTAATGTATATTAAACTGGTATAAAAGCGGAGCCAACACTGGAAGCACACGCGTTAATCTGATATGACACCTGTATCGTAGGGGTACGTATGTATTGTTTATTGCTTTCTTGTAAAATTAGATAGCCAGCACCACAACCAGAGTTGACGTTGCATCGACATTACGCCTGCATAGGCTGTTTTTTTTTTCAAAGTAGTTTAGAGACCTGGCGTGGTTCTGTGGTAGAATACCTGATTGCCACCCAGAATGCTTGGGTTCGATTCCTGTTGGGATCCTAATTCTTATTCTGTCCATTCGTGGGAACAACGCTGGCGATGTTGGTTTTTCTAAACGCTCTCGCATTTAAATTACGAATGTCTGCTCTGGCCATTCCTGGGTAGATATAAACTGTCAATTACCTGTGGTGCATACTTGCACACCGCTGCACGTGGTAAACGGGTATGTGCCACACGTGTCTGGAGGAAAGGGTTTGACGACGTACGCGGCAGGATTTTCACGTTATTCATGCGATGACCCCATAGTCATATTCGTCAAATCCTCTTACCCGCCCATGCCCATTTTGGTCTACACCAAGTTAAGAAGGCGATCATGAGAGCACCCGGACGTTGGCGGCTAGATAGATAGATATGTAGATAGAAACGCTTAAAGTACTGAAGCTTCGCTAATAAATGCTTCACATTTAAAACATTTTGTTCCGACACCCTGGCGAGCACAACAACCACAATTGACGTTCCACCGGCATTATGCCTGCATAGGCTGTTTTTACGAACCAGTTTATAGACCTGGCGTGGCTCTGTCGTAGAATACCTGATTGCCACGCAGAATGCCTCGGTTCTAATCCTGCTGGGATCCCTATGTTTATATTTTCTATTAGCGGGGTCAACGTTGCCGATGTCGGTTTTTCGTAACGCTCTGATTAAATTACCAATATCTGTTCTCGCCATTCTTGTGTAGATGAAACTGTCAATCACCTGTGGCGTATACCCGTACACCGCGGCCCGCGGTAAATGGGTATACGCCACACGTGTCGTGTCTGGAGGAAAGGGTTTGACGGCATATGCGACAGGATTTTCACGTTATTCATTTCAGGACCAACAGTTATATTCGTCAGATCCTCTTACCCACGCATGCCAATTTTGGTCAACACCAATTTAAGAAGGCGATCATGAGAGCACCCAGACGTAGGCGGCTAGATAGATAGATAGATAGATAGATAGATAGATAGATAGATAGATAGATAGATAGATAGATAGATAGATAGATAGATAGATAGATAGATAGATAGATAGATAGATAGATAGATAGATAGATAGATAAAAACGCTCAAAGTGCCAGAGGTTTGCTAAGAAATGCTTCGAATTTAAATGAGCTGTCCAGCTAGTTCATCTATGATGCGTGCGAAATAACAAGCGGAACGTGCCCCAAAATATATAAGAACATTGCATGTTCGCCATATGTAAAATATATTGTCATGTAGGTAACGGCGAGCTTGCCGGGGTACACGGAAGGAGAAAGGCGGACTACGACGGCAATAACCCACCGCGGTGGTCTAGTGGATACGGTGCTCGACTGCTGACCCGCAGGTCTCGGGGTCGAATCCCAGCCATGGCTGCTACATTTTCGTTGGAAGCAAGAATGCTTGAGGCCCTTGTACTTCCATTTAGGTGCACGTTAAGGAACCCCAAGTGGTAGAAATTTGCGAAGCTCTCCACTACAGTGTCTCCTATAATTGTATCGTTGTTTTGGGACGTTAAACCTCCACACTTATTATTATTACGACGAGAATTAAATTACCGATTGTTTATTGGGCTAACTGAAATTCGGCGGTACCAAAAAGAACAGCATGGCAAAAAGGAAAGCGAACAAGGCTCAACATTTAGCTCCTGAAACAGCAGCGAGTGACTGAATTAGTGCATATAATACATGAAACAAACTGAGCGGCCTACTGTTGGATGAATAAGCGGTAACAAGATAAGCGGCAGGGCGGATGAGATAAGAAAGAAGTGAGGTCGAAAACGTCGGCGCCTCTTGTTTGCAGTGAATAAGTAGAGTTTCAATATATATTTTGGCGCAGTCGACTTTGTATCATCCATTATGAGGCTAACCTTCTCGTTCAGCCAGCCTGGCCTTTACGAATTATAACCTCCCCGGCAAACCGCCAGTACAGAGACTGGCGGATCCCCCGGCGAAATAAAGATCGCTCCGTTTCAAAAGCTGTGTGCTACTTCCGGTGATATTTGCAAGGCGCGAAGCTCAAGCTTTATACAGACCACGAAAGACTAACGTATATAATAGAGATCGCTAAACTGGAAAATAGCCCTTTTCATGGGTGAATTTTAGCAATTTGAGTTTGGGGTAACTCATCGCCCCGGAGCCTCCATGAAGGACGCGGGTGCAATGCCTACATTAGCGAGTGTGCTCCAAGACAATTACAAAGTGGCAAATATTGCGATAAATGGAAAGGAACCGAGGTTTTACAGCAGACTGAACATGCAGGAGTTACCGTGCCTACTTCCCTAGCACCTAAGATATTGGAATTGTGCCATGATAGCCCTGAATCAGGCGGACACGATAGCATTAGTGGAACCTATATGAAATTGACAAAGAGGGCCACATGCCCTCATATTAAGCAAGTAGCAAAGCACTGTGTGTTATCCTGTCACATATACCAGATTGACAAAGTGAAACCTAAAGAACCTGCAAAAAAGTGGTCATACCAACATATTCTAAACAAAATTTGAAGTTTATCTGGACTTAGCGAAAGTATGAAAAAAGCATGATGGAGTTAAAAGGACACAAGTTGCTCAACTGTGCATTGATGAGTACACCAGGACAATCGCAGCAAGGCTGGGCAAAAAAGACACTAACAAAGTTTGTCATTGCTCATAAACCTTTTCAATGCGCTTGGTAGTGCGAACAGAAATCAGGAACCCGCACGCACTTCCTTCGTCCTCGTCACGTTCTGCGCCTCTCCTGCAAGAATACGCGCATCCATTTCTCTGGCGTTGGAATGCAAGATCTATGATAGCGCAGTCTGCCACGGGACTAAGTCAGGTATTATTGCATAACAACTAGACATGCGACTAAAATCACGTAACATCTAGTCACGTGACTGAAATCACGTAACATCACGCAAGCACTACTCACGTGACTAAAATCACGTAACCTCACTAACTTCAAGTCACGTGGCTAAACCCATGTAAACATTATTGATGTCACTATATCGTTTAACACCCTTAACGTGTAGTCACGTGACTAAAATCACGTAACATCACGCAGCAAGCAATCACGTGACTAAGATCACGTAGCATCACGTTACAACTAGTCACGTGACATGTTCACGGGACAGTCATGTGACTAACAATCCGTTACTGGTCGCGTGACATGTTCCCGGTAAGAAACACGTAACAGCAAGTGACGTGACTGAAATCACATCACGTAACAGCTAGTCACGTGACATATTCCCACCAAGACTACGTAACACGTGCGTAGTGCGGAAACCGATTGAAACCAGAGAAGAATAGCCAAGCCTAGCCATACTGAGTACTACCGGCAAACACTTAGCATTTATAGCAAAAGCCTGGCATTAGAACGAAAAACGTAGAAGCTAGGTCCAACACAAGCTCCGCTGCTGGTTCCAGCCTTGCAGCACTACTGCAAGCTGCACACATTTTGAAGCTCCACGAATTTTAAAAGCTGCGCTTGTTTGAGCAGAAACATGTTGGACAACGTAAAAATAACTCTCTCGACATTGGACCGGCCTTTGGAAGTCGTCGGCTACTCGAACGGGCTGAAAAACATAATATCAAGTTACGGTTCACCACACCCTATCAACGTGCCGCAAGTGGGTTAGCTGAGCGGGCGATCAGAGGCAACGAATAGTACATTAGCATGTATCCAGTATTCAAAGGGTCTTGGAAATGTTTCTGGAAGCGGCAGTAGCTCACCACAACCGTTCGTACACAACATGCCTAAGATGTGCTCCTCTATTCGCTGCAAGTGGGAGAGCAACATATCTGCCTGCGGGACATATGCCTTAACATTGACAAGAACTTAAAGCTCAGAGAAACACCAATAAGAGAAAAATAGTAAAATCAAGGTATTGTGAAATAATGAAGAGAAATTTCGTTGAACAACAACCTACAACGTTATCGGCACTCGACGTCGGTGACATAGTGTTGGCGAAAAGAGGATTAAGCCTGAATGTGGCCTACAAGGGGTCATTTCTCGTCACAAAGACGGGAAGTCAACAACTACACTTGAAGGCCATATGGTATATTGGTCCCACTGAGACCATGGTATCCGGTGCCATTGGAAATATATTCAAGTATCATCCACGGAGGGATGGAAACCATGCTGGCAAGAATGAAGCAATGAAAGCGAGCTAGAGTTAGAAGTCCAAACAATGCAAGGAGCAGGCTGTTGAAAAGAATAAAAAGTTGAAATAATACGAGGTGGAGCCTCTTGTGTGCCGTGAATAAGTGCAGTTTTATTACAATACAGTGTTCTAAATAAATCTTCATAAGTAAATATACAATCTGAGACGGATACATAAAGTCACTTCGAAAGAAGATGAATTTTTCATTTGTGAGCAAATTCGTCGTAGTTTCTTACACACGCGATATTGTTTGGTAGTTGATACCTGCGTATAGGAGCAAGGACTAACGATTATTCAGGCTAAAGGTTATTCTGCAGATCCCAAGCAATGTGGGAGTCGGTTTCATGCCAAGCAATTAGGCAATGCCTGTCTATGCTGCATTTTTCTTTGCTTTGACACAAGTGTTACAAGGTGCATCGACATGTTTTTGTAAATGAAGCAGTTGTATGCACATACTGGGCTTACCAGGTACGTTGACTACGCTGGCGTTCAAAGGGCAATTTACAGGACAATAACTTGAATTTTAGTCATATTGCTACGCTATGTTCTAGCAACGCTTCACAGAGAGGCAATACAGTGCTCCGTTAAGGGCAGATGGCGCGGTGCCGTTTTCCAGGATGACACATAAATTGAGTTGAAGGTTTTGTACTTATGGGCAATCATTATATATTCGCGTAATGGAACTGAATAAATTGTAGCAGGCTGGATTCGTAATATATTCAATTGTATTCATCTAATTTATATTTTCTGTATAAAAATGAGGGTGCTTGTGAATGTACTGATATGATTGCACGCTTTTCAGGTGACACGTTATGAGGCAGGCGCCGCGGCATAATATTCTGTTCTTCCTTGGATTGCTTTTTCTGTCCACACTAGACCAAGGGCCAACGTGCGTGCTTGCGGCAAACGACAAACACGGTACGCGTTTTGATCTTTTCCAGTTTACAACGTAAGCCTAAATTCCAGTCCAACAGTAGGTAGAGGCGCGTCCGGTTTCAGGGTGAATACGGCTCATTGAGGAGGTGCTCCGCGGAGCGCCAGTGCACCTGGCGAGGCCACGGAGCCACTACAGCATTGCAAGAGGAGCGCGCTTTACCGCTGCTGCAGACGACGCGAAGTACCTCCCGGAGATTTTCGAGATCCAGCGCCGCGTCGCTTCTATCCGCAGCCACTCTGGAAGGACTGGTGCTCTGCAGAGTGCGGCCAGTGTTCGCCCTAAAAATAGGTTGATCTGTGGTCACCCTAAGAGGGGACGAACCTATATATGCGAGAGAACGTATGTGCTACAGTTAGATAGCTCGAAGCCGTACCCCGGCAGCACGCTGGCATTGGACCGACCTCGGCACGAAGTTCGCAAAAATTATAGGCCGGCCTGTAGCCAGGGGAGGGTGTCTGTTGGCCCGCCCTTACCCCCTCCGAAATTTTGGTGAAGTAGGTGTTTTTAGCAAAAATAAATAATAAAAATAGGTGTTTTCCTCAAAGAGTCAAGGTTTTCAGCTAGTGTCCCCCCCCCCCCCCACGCTCCCGACACAAATTCCTGGCCACTGGGCTTCATTATAAGAAATATTAGCCCCGGATTCGCTTTTGCGGTTTTGCTACACCCAAATGTGCGTTGGTCCAATACTGGACGCCGCTGATGGCCGAACGTTTGCAAAAATGGCGCTAGCCAATACTGTCCATGGAACATATCTCCAATATTGACAAATATGGCTTTAGCGAGGATTGTCCGTTGTACAAGGGGATGGCAAGTAACGCGAACAGCACGGCGCGCTGTTTTCATCATGCTCTGATCTTTTAGCAATGAAAAGATGCTAGATGATTCTTGATTGCATCATGGATGACTATAGTGGCTTTTTATTGCGCATCCAGGCAACAACCGCTTCAAAATAAAGGCTAAACAGCAGAGAATGTAGATGTCGCATGTTCGCGTTTCTTTCCATACCCATTTTACGTTTCGCCAACATGGTATAAGTATTCCACGCTCCAATAGTTCTTGCCAGCTTTTTTTTCGTTGGTTGCGCCATCTTTCTTTTTCTTTTTCCTTTGTCTAACGCCGGATCTTGCCACCATTTTCGTTGGCTATCGTTCCGACGTTTTCCATATGCTGTGTAAATTCAAACTAAGACATTCCGCAGACGATAGCGCAGTCTTCGACAGCACACCGTTGCAGCGTGAACACAAAAAAAGCTACGATCACGTAATCTCAGCAGTCAAGTCGTAAACACGAAAATACGCGCTGCCTCGGAAGTCACATGAAATGTTTAGAATACTCGCCACAAAAAAAGCCGTCAGAATCATCTCGGCACGCTTGCACAGAAGCCGGCTGCAAAGACCCACTGTGAAGCAAACTATATGGAACTTTATTTCACTCAAATAGCTCATCAATACCACACACAGCTTGAATCAATGTAAAGGGAAGTTTATTTTAGTTTTTATGCAATTGCGATGTATCCGCTAGCTGTATCACACAAGTTACCGTAACTTTTAACAAGCATTAAAAAGCTTGATTTCATTGTGTTTTGCGTTTCGTTTCTCAGAGAAGTATTTCCAGCGGCTCGCAAAAGTCGCTTGAAAACGTGGTACCTACTTTATGTTACATTACTCACCATTTGTAAAGGTAATTTTGTCTAACTCTTTCACGTTTTGGCTGGAAACAGTATTCCATTGTTACCGTCCTCAAATAATGGCTGTGTCAATATTTTAGGTTGGCTGGGAATGATAGGCGTTTGTGCTGCCTGACTGCAACGTACGAGCCAGATACGATGTGCTGCCTGAGTATAGTGTACGAGGCAGAAAGATCCACTTTACTGGATACTTATCTTGGGGTGTGGATGACGCATCTATACCTCAAAGGCGTCTAAAACCTGGTTCGATTTGAGCGCAATTTGTGCGCTTCACTTGTGACGTCACGCTCTCATTTTTGCGGCATCACACAGGACGTCACAGAGGACGGATAGTAACATCACGTGCAAGGATTTCATTATACTATTTTTACTGACAAATGTTCTACACTGTGCCGTGTAGCTATGCTGCATGAAAAACTGCAAGCGAAATATACTGCAAAGGATAGACAGGCATCCTCTTTTGTCATATGTAAATTATATGCTGTACTATACAATCTCTTCTTGTGCTTGCTCAGGTGGCATTAAG
Organism: Rhipicephalus sanguineus; assembly: GCF_013339695.2. Classification (NCBI taxonomy): domain Eukaryota; kingdom Metazoa; phylum Arthropoda; class Arachnida; order Ixodida; family Ixodidae; genus Rhipicephalus; species Rhipicephalus sanguineus. Next base: position 85,347,477 of record NC_051183.1, on the reverse strand, counting down.
AGTGTAAATGTTGTACAAATTGTGTAACAAAGCGAATGTTTATATAAAAAAGTGTCATTACTGCCATGTCGCTTTGAGCCTGAAGCAAATATATGCATTGACAAATTTGTAAGCGACCATGTGCATGGCTGGGATGCAGGATTTCGTAGCGTCGGCGAGAAATATCTAGTTTCCTCAGGTCTTCCGAGATGGCGGTAGCCGTCCGTGCTGGAACACCATGAAATCAAAGCAGCAAATGCCGCGTCCGCTGTCTGAGTGCACGCGGACACATCGGGGCCTCACCAGATAATTATTCATATAATAAAAAATGTTTCATGGCCGTCATATTTTGAATCTGATGGCTTATAATACCCTACGAAAATGTGCTCCTAGTGGTTTGTCTTTCCTTTTAGGGAATTCGTGTCAACTTGTTTTTTGTATGCGAGGCTTCCACTCGGAGTAGCAGCAAACAATTAATCGAATGATAAAAAAGTTCCCATCACCGTCATATTTTAGTATGACAGCTTATCTTACCCCTGGAGCAAAGCAAAAAAAGTGCATTCATGTATGCGCAACAGAACTGCCTGAAAGGATAATTTAACGTTACATACAGTTAAATCGCCTTCTTACCACGAAAATCAACGCAACGCGTTCATTGCATAAGGCGCAAAGCTTTATGCGCACTTTATAAATTAAGCTCCGCAAGACTGCCAAAAGGAAATACATGATTGGAAGGAACTATGAGTTAGGTGTTATTAAAAGATATTTACAGTATCAGCCGAAAATTTACGCACTGGTACCGACAGCAGTATATTAGGTAGCAATACAAAGAAAGTGCTGCAGTTTTATTCAGCCTGTATAAAATGGTAAAGAGTCGCTTGCTACATAAGCTAGGAAACATCGCGTCACAACTTTCTTAAGAGCATCTCGCTCAGTAACTGCGAGCAATTTCTCTCGAAATGCTGGTCTGAATAACAGTGCGAACCGAAGTGAGGGAACAGCACACAATGTTCTCATGTATGTCGTGTATAGACGTATATAAATTTTCTCTAATGCACAAAAATGCTGGAATGCTTTTGTGGTGATAATTTATGGTGCGGTTCTTTTGCTTATTTACTTATTTACGGCTTACATTTCTGTTTTGTCTGCATTAGTAAAAGATCCACTTTACAAGCATCCGGGAGGCCTCGGTCGTCAACAGAGGCCCAGACATCCACCCTCTTCCTCCAATACCTGAAGAGGTACTATTCTCTCTTTTTTTCGGGGAGGGGGGGCTACGTTGTAAATATGGAACGTAGAAGTATCTGTATTCCCAGTCACAAAGTCTTGTAATACTTTCAGCCACGCGGTGGCGCGTGCAATCGTACAAATTGCACGAAATAGACATTAGAGTTCAGTCATGGGGGGGCAGGCACCATATATATGTCGATTAACTGTACGAAGCTTTTCTAATGTAGGTAAGCAAGTAACAACCCCAACGAAGTGAGTGTTTACAGAACAAGGATTCCGTGTGAAAATATCAACACAGCTTTATTGCGGGTAGGCCTGAACCCCCGCTAGAAGTAAATAATTAGGATTGCGGACGCATTCGACATAAAACAGGAGCTAATTAGGGCACGACCAAGTTACAGGAGTACCGCAAGATTGTGCTGTACTCATTGGCGGCTTGAAGAAAATTTGTGTCTTACAAGCTATACTGCGTTGGGGTTAGACAAGTATATACGGCGGCGTATCAGAACAAGAACGCGTTATTGATGGATGCCTGGGCGTTCCAGAGCAATTTTTCCTCACATATTTAAGTACATATCCGTAGGGCACATTCCCCTATCATTGGATTCCAACAAGTTCACTTTACATCAGGGAATACACCACAGATTGTCCTAATTAAAATCAATTAGCAGGAATGCTTTCTTTATTGGTGTTCACAAAGCATTTATTTCTTTGCTCAGTTTTATGCTGGTCAACTTACACGTTCAAGGTTTTCAATAATTTTATGTATTCACGTCTTCCTTTGTTAACGCCATTTTAGCTATCATCAAAATGAAAGCTTGTGGTGAGAATGGCGAGACCACGCAGGCTACCGGCATCCGCGGCAAGAAAGCCGCTGATACGGAACGTGAGCCGAAGGAAGGTGACGAGAAAAGAGATGGAGGCATAGGCGTTTGCACGGAAGCGGCGGGTGGTGGCAGTGGGGGTGTGCCCCCCCCCCTAAACATCTTAGGGGGCGTCATTTCTGCCCCAAACATTTACTCGGTCGGGCCTTTCAAGCTATTTTTTGCGCAGGGTTCTCGCTACGCGAGTTTCTGACGATAATCGCGACCATTTAGGGCCCCGGATGTTGCACTAAAAGAAGTGTTTACTTCACACAATTATCCCGGAAATCCGGAGACGAATGACAGGCATTTCTGAGAAGCACCTCGTTGTGAAAATTCTTTTAACAATAATTTCGCTCAATAGATTTCTTTCTATCTCTGACTTTGCCTCTCTATTTGTTTCGCTCTTTCTTTTCCTTCTTTCTACTCGGTCTCTCAACCATGATAGTTATTGCATCTCACGCTGAACAAATGAGGGCGCGTTTTCTCGGAATGAAGGAAAAGAGGAAGAAGTGGACGAAGGTATGGCGTGCAGGTCTATGATCGTTATAGTTTTCTATTCGTGTATTACGACGGACGCGTGGCATAAACAGCAGCGCTGTTAAAAACTGAGACACTGAAGGCTACCGACTGTGGCGCGAACCTCGAGGAACGGCTGTCGTGTTTGTGAAGCGCAACGGCGATGACGGCAAATGGCGTCATCGCCAGGTGGCAGATGACGACGGCGTGACAGGCGGCAGATGACGACACCGCTAACCGGAGGCTGACGGTATCAGGCTGCTCCCCGAAAAGCAGACAAACTAGAGAAGGCCTGGAAAGCCTTCGCCAATAGACGTGATACTTGGGAGTTGGCAGCAAGGTTAGCGTCACCTCTCGCAGCGAGAAGGGCGGCATGAGGCGGTGCAAACGTCAGATGCCTTGCAAAGCTTCCCGTAGAAGCAGGCGCAATTAGCGAGTGCGAACAAAGACTTGACTTATAATCATCGGGATGACACATGTAGCCCTGAGACCGCAGCTGGGAAATTCTCTCGCTAGCAAGACGCGCCACCGAAACGCCATGAAGTGCTTGCCGGATCACTCGCCAGAACCATGGCGAAAACGAAGCAAAACAACAGCTCGTGCTCTACGAAGAAATGCCGCAGTTGACGCTACCTTTGCGTTTTGAATTGCACGGGCACAAGGGACTCAATAACAACGTTCAGTTTTACCGATTTCCACGGCTGTCGTATGAAGCAGGAAATGCGAGAGTGGTGGAGACGCGTCGTTGCGAATGTGTTGAGTATGCGAATTATAGGCGTTCTTCACAGTGGTTGCATGAGAAAGTGTGGTAATGTGTTTGTTGTTATTGTGTTTTGTCCTGACGGAGAACAGGGAAAACTTGACTATGAGCCTCAGTAGAGTCTGTGACCGAGGTGGCGGGCCATGTAACACTGAGGGTGAGCAGAGTGGCAAGACTCAAGACAAGAGCGGGAAAACATCGCG